>NW_012273470.1:0-1636 GCF_000151885.1 Dipodomys ordii
TGTCGGTCATGGGGCTTGAACTCTGGGCCTGGGCGCTGTCCTTCAGCTCTTCAGCTCAAGGCGAGCGCTCTACCACTTTTTTCTGGTGGTTTATTGGAGATAGGAGTCTCACGGTCTCTCCTGCCCGGCCTGGCTTTGAACCGCGATCCTCAGATCTCAGCCTCCTGAGTAGCTAGGATTACAGGTATGAGTCACCAGCGCCCGGCTCTCGCTGATATTCTTATGATGAAGAAGCCATGGCTCCAAGACTATCACAGGGAAAATGGTAGCACAAAGAGTTTTGGCATCTTTATCCAAGGAAGACAGGCATTCCCTCACTTGAGGGAATTCAACTTGAAGAACATTTGGTCTTTCACTCTCTTTTCAAGTTCACAAGGATGAATCCATAGCTCTAAATTAAGATATAGACAGAGAGAATCATACAAAGGGATTATAATAAAGCTGTAAAGATAATTTTCAGCACTGAAATGATATATGTATATATATATTCTTGGTTTATAGCACCCTGAAGCGGGCCCTTGAAGTCTTCAAGCAGCGTAAGTTATTTTTAAAAACTTATGTGTGCGTGTGTGTGTGTGTGTGTGTGTGTGTGTGTGTGTGTATGTGTATGTGTGTGTGTGTGTGCGTGTGATACTGGGGTTTGTACTCAGGGCCTCATGCTTGCTAGGTTCTCACTTGATACATGAGCTATGCCTCTAGCCCTGTTTTTTGGAGATAGAGTCTAGTGGACATTTCTGCTTAGGCAGGCATTAGACCATGAGCATCTGTGATTATAAGCATGACCCATGGGCATCTAGCTAAAAAATGTACCCGTGGGCCAAAATAAGTTCTGCCTCATCAAAGGCAAGTTTTAATTTGAAGAGCAATTTCACAATGAGTAAAATAAAAAAGATGAGAGCAACTCCCAAGGTGAGAAAAATGGGCAGAGCCAAGGTAACCAGAAGGCTCCTACACACTTGGTCATCATGCTGGGCCTCTGGCTTTCTCCCTCTAGCCCTCACTTGGAGGGCTTGTTCTGACTCAGGCAGTGTGGGGTGGGGTCTGAGATCTTGACTCTCTCATAAGTTCCCAACTGATGCTCAGAGCACTGGTCCAGGGACCTCAGTGGGAATGGCACATTTAGAGGATTGACTATACTGTTTTATTCTAACTCAGAGACACAGTTACTGAGGTGCTTACTCACACCCCACCAGACAGACTCATATACCAGTCTAACCTTGCATATTATTCTGTATGGTCTGATTTCCTCTTTCTGGGACATCACCACAGGCCACAGCATGGCTCAGTTGGTAGAGCACTAGCCAATAAGCCAGAACATCAGGTACCAAGTTCAAGTCCAGAACTTGCACCTCATAAAAAAAAAGAGGGGCTGGGAATGTGGCTTAGTGGCAGAGTGCTTGCCTAGCATGCGTGAAGCCCTGGGTTCAATTTCTCAGTACCACATACACAGAAAAAGTCAGAAGTTGTGCTGTGGCTCAAGTGGTGAGTACTAGCCTTGAGCAAAAGAAGCTTGGGGATAGTGCCTAGGCCCTGAGTTCAAGCCCCAGAACCGGCAAAAAGTAAATTAATTAATTGAAAAATTTTTTAAAAAGAAAAAAATAGATGTTGTCGTGTGTGTGTGTGTGTGTGTGTGTGT
>NW_012273471.1:0-1615 GCF_000151885.1 Dipodomys ordii
AAAAAAATAGTTTCCCTACTTTCTATTGTTTTTAGCACCTTACATACACATCTCATCCCTGTGAAATTCGAAAGTACAAACTGAGCATATTTCCTTTAAAACTTCCAACTTAGTCTTGTCTAGAGCAGGAGTTATGAATAAATAAATTAAAACCAAGAGCATCACTTGGTGAAGTTTGGGGGTTTATGGGAATCACTTTAGTGCTTGTCTCTATTGTACATCATTTTCCATCGCATACTGATGATTGACTAAGGAGTGTGAAATTGCTTTTTCTGATAAAAGATATTTGTTCAGAATTAGAAGACCTCAAAGGTCCCACCAACTTTAGAGAAAACTGTGAATTGATTGTTTTGGAGAGATGCCAAGATGACAGCTCTGAATCATCTTTGTAGGTATTTAGGGTCAAGAGCCTAGCTAGATGTGGGTAGAACTGAATCACTGAAGATGATAGATTTATTTGCAAGTCTAGAATGAATAGTTGAATGTGCAGAATCGTTGAATCTTTTGTTACTCAACTTTCCATTGTGTATTTATGTGTCTGGACAATAAAAAACAGAATCTTAATACTGGAATGAAACTTCCTTGCTATTGAAGCTGTCTGCTGTTCCCTACCCTCCACATTTTGCCTTTAGCATTTCTGACACTTCTTGTAGGCTTTGCTTGAACAGGCCCAATGAGCAATATTCTCACTGGTTTTCTAGTGCCTTGTCATCAGTCTATTTGATAGAAAGATTTCTCTTATTTGAATAAATATTTGGGTTCTTATCTCTTATTCATCCTGTTCACCTTTAACCTCAGGGAATTTTTCTCTCTCTCTTTCATATATGAACTCTACAGATCTTAAACATGAATCTTGTATATTCTTTCAGTAGTTGTAGGCCAACTCTCTCAGCTTCTTGTCTTCTTTTAGATTTTCTGTTTGTCAATGATCCTCAAAATATGTAGTGAATAGGCTATGATACTCTTATACTTAATTGTAAATAATATTGATTGCCATACATCTTTCTTTTTTTTTGTTTTTTTTTTGGGGGGGTCCGGTCATGGGCCTGAACTCTGGGCCTGGGCGCTGTCTCTCAGCTCTTCAGCTCAAGGCTAGCGGTCTACCACTTGAGCCACAGCGCCACTTCCGGCTTTTTTCTTTTTGCTTATGTGGTGCTGAGGAATTGAACCCAGGGCCTCTGGCATGCAAGGCAAGCGCTCTACCACTGAGCCACCCTCCCAGCCCCGCCATGCATCTTTCTATAGATGCTTTTCCTATATAATTTTATTTAATTCTCAAAATAGTCCCATGTAAGTTGTTTTTACTACTTTTATTTTATAGACAAGGAGTTTGTAGTTTAAATAAGCAAACATACGGAGCAGGAAAACAAACAAACAAGACTGGGAAAAATAGCAATAAGCAATATTTGTGGTATTACTATTCTAAATTCAAACTATACTACAGAGCTAAGTTTGGTGTGGGCACAAAACAGTGTCAAAGAACAATGGAATAGAAGATCCAGAAATAAACCCATTTGCCTATAACCACCTAATTTTTTTTTTTTTTGGGTCCGGTCGTGGGGCCTGAACTCTGGGCCTGGGCGCTGTCCCTCAGCTCTTCAGCTCAAGGCTAGCG
>NW_012273472.1:0-1321 GCF_000151885.1 Dipodomys ordii
GGGTCCGGTCGTGGGGCCTGAACTCTGGGCCTGGGTGCTGTCCCTCAGTTCTTCAGCTCAAGGCTAGCACTCTACCAATTGAGCCACAGTACCACTTCCGGCTTTTTTCTTTTTTCTTATGTGGTGCTGAAGAATCGAACCCAGGGCCTTAGGCATGCAAGGCGAGCGCTCTACCGCTGAGCCACCTTCCCAGCCCCGAACACTGCATTCTTAAAATTGGATATTAGATTTTTATTTTTATTTTTTGATGGTATATATTAGTTTTACAAAGTGGGCTTCATTATGCTATTTTCATACATATATACAGGGTACATTGGTCTTATGACTCCCCCTCCCATTACTGATACTAACCTTACCCCCTCCCCCATCCTCTTCCTAGTTCCTAATATTTTCTCTACTTCAATATCCTCTTCTTCCTCCTCCTGCTCCTCCTCCTCCTTTTTGATTTCACACGAGAGACAAAACATGTGATACTGTTTTTGAATCTAACTAGTTTTACTTAACATGATGCTCTCCAGTTCTGTTTTGTTTTCCTGTGAACGACTTGATTTTGCTCTTCTGACTGCATGAATGATACTTCCTTGTGTATACACTATGCAGTTCCATGGCTTGGTTATTGTGAATAGTGCCACATTATTTCTTGTCTCTAATAATTCTAACACTGAGAGAAACAGGAAGTAATCAGTGTTCTCATTTCCCTGCTGAGGAGGGCATGGTTCAGGATTGTTCATAATGTGCCTCAAGTGTGGCCAGCAAGCTTGTCTCATGAGTTCTGGGGCTTCCAGGTTGTTTCCCAAATTTCTAATGTCCTTTCCTTACAGTCAACTGAAATAGAAATTTCCACTGAACTGATAATAGTCACATACTATTCTGTCTTCTATTAAAAAAATTGTATTTGTGGGGCTGGGAAGGTGGCTCAGTGGTAGAGTGCTTGCCTTGCATGCATGAGGCCCTGGGTTCGATTTCTCAGCACCACATAAGCAAAAAGAAAAAAACTGGAAGTGGCGCTGTGGCTCAAGTGGTAGAGTGCTAGCCTTGAACTGAAGAGCTGAGGGACAGCACTCAGGCCCAGAGTTCAGGCCCCACAACTGGGCCCAAAAATAAATAAATAAACAATCGTTTTTGTGCTACTAGAGATTGAAGTCAGGGCCTAAGTAAGTACTTCAGCTACAGCTTCAGCCGTAGACTAATTCTTTTTTTTTAATTTTACTTTTTTATTTAATTTAATTTTTTATTGTGAAAATACTGCACAGAGGGGTTACAATTACATGGGCAAGATAATGAGTACATTTCTTATCAAGCATTGTAGCCTCCTCCTTTG
>NW_012273473.1:0-1143 GCF_000151885.1 Dipodomys ordii
TTTTTCTTTTTGCTTATGTGGTGCTGAGGAATCGAACCCAGGGCCTCATGCATGCAAGGCAAGCGCTCTACCACTGAGCCACCTTCCCAGCCTCCCCCCATATATTTTTAAGATAAAGTTTTGCTTTCTGCATATGTCTGGGCTTCAATCTGCCTTTTTCTGTGTGTGTCAGTCCTGGGGCTTGAAGTCAGGGCTTGGGAGTTGTTCCTGAGCTTATTTTGCTCAAGGCTAGCATTGCTCTACCACTTGAGCCACAGCTCCACTTCTGGCTTTTCAGTGGTTAATTGGAAATAAGAGTCTCATGTACTTTCCTGCCTGGGCCAGCTTTGAATTGCTATCCTCAGATCTCAGCCTCCTGAGTAGGTAAGGTTATAGGCATGAGCCAGTGCCCAGCTCTGTCTGTGTATTGCTTACTTTTGCTGTAGCAGGGATGATAGATACATATCACCACACTCAGCTTTTTCTGTTGAAATGGAGTCTTGAAGACTTTTCTGCTCAGGCTGGCCTAGAATCATCGTCCTCTGATCTCAGCCACCCCCCCCCAATAACTGAGATGACAAGTGCATGTCACTGGCACTAGCCATATAATTTTTGTGGAGCTGAGGATAGAATCTAGGACCTCCTGCATGTTAGGCAAATGTTCTACTGTTCTACTCCCTAGCTATTGTTCTAGTTTTCCAGAGGAACCACCACCTCCCAGGTTCAGTGCATGATGTCTAATTGGAGCCATGTCCCACCCTCAGTTCTGAGATCACATGACTGACTACAGACTGGCCAATCACAGCCTGCAGTGATTAGTTCAAAATTAGGTTCATGATCCAATCAGAATAGAGGAGGTTCATTTCTGGGATTTTACTGGATCTGCTGAAGCCCAGCTGCTATGAACTTTCTGTTATTACCAGAAATGGAGATTTGGTGAATCATAATTGCACAAGATAGTTATTTTCTAAATGTGTCTTTCAAGAATTGATGATTAGGTGGTAGGGGGGAGGATTGGGTTGGGGGGTGGGGGGAGGATGGGAAGGGATGGGAAGGGGATACAAAGGAGGAGGCTACAATGCTTGATAAGAAATGTACTCATTGGGGCTGGGAAGGTGGCTCAGTGGTAGAGCGCTTGCCTTGCATGCATGAGGCCCTGGGTTC
>NW_012273475.1:0-2444 GCF_000151885.1 Dipodomys ordii
CTTTGAACTGCGATGCTCAGATCACCTCTAGAGTAGCTAGGATTACAGGAGTGAGCCACTGGCACTGGGCTTATCTTTATCTCTTAAGTAGCTGAATTACAGGGATGAGTCACTGTGCCCAGCTCAAAATGTTGAAAAATTTAAGAAGTATGAAAGGCTGAACAAAGAAAAAAAGAGAGCAGATTATAAACAATATATATATATATATATATATATATATATATATATATATATATATATATATTTGCTATTCCTAGGCCTGGGTGCTGTCCCTGAGCTGTTTTTTGCTCAGAGTTAGCTCTCTACCACAGCACTACTTTTGGTTTTTTCTGAGTAGTTCATTGGAGATAAGAGTCTCACAGACTTTCCTTCTCAGGCTAGGTTCAAACTGCAATCCTCAGATCTCAGCCTCCTGAGTAGCTAGGATTACAGGAGTGAGCCACTGGTGCCTGGCAACAACATATATTTTGTAAACACAATTTACTTAATCTCCAGATAGATGATAGAAAGATATCTGTATGTCCATCTATATTTATACTTACAGAGAAAGAAAAGCTGTAAGTGAAGTCACTAAAGGGTAGACAATCATTATGGCTGGTAATGGGAGTATGCATAATTTTATTTTCTCTCTCCTCCCTACACTGTGAGCAGAATAGTGATAAGATCTTTGTTGCGGTCTACCTAGGTCTTATCATCCCCCCGTGACGTGTCAGGTACTGTAGTATGAGCTGCGTTATGATGACAAATGGCAGCCCTAGTATCTGTTCTGGAAGACTATTTATGTCTGAGAATATTACCCAGGGTTCTTAGTTTCAAGTAACAGGTACTATTCTGCCTGGTTTAAACATATAACTTATGAAAGGATTGCTTTTAGCCACCAGTGGTGATGCACTAGGCTGTACTACATCGTAAGAGCCTATCTCACAATTTTTAAAAGAACTATTCTCATTAGAACTGTTCCCCAATTGTTGAAAGCTCTGAAGAACAGGTCCAGGCTATGTGTTCATGAGCAGTGCCTCCCAGCCCATTGTGGTACTGGTCTGACAAGGTCATTCCTTCACTGTTGCTACTGTCAACCAGGAAGCGACAGGAACTTGACCTTACTGTGGCCCCTGCTGCTCCAACACCAGTGTTACTTCAGAGCTGGGAACATTTGTCATCCCTGCCATACCTGGATGGTGGACGGAGGCTGTTCCCTGCAGCACAGCAAAGATCGGAACTACATCCATGTATGGAGTCCTTCTACAGTCAGAGGACTGGTAGGACCTGTGTCGCATGCCTACATCTTTGCCAGTGTGGAGCTTGGGAAGTTAGGGCCTGACTTCTGTTTTCCCTCATGAAGAGAAGGCTATTTCAAGGATCACTAGCAACCAGGAATTTAAGAGAAGTACATTTTAGTTTTCCAGGGTAGTACGGGCAGTTTTTTGACTACCCGCAAAGGAAAATCAGCTCAGAAGTAGGTTGGGATAATGAGGATCTGAAAGGCCCACAAAACTAAAGCAGCCAGGTTGATTCTAGTTTCTGTTGTGGCTGGAAGCAGGGACTCAATGATTTCAGGAGGGATTAATCTCTTCCTTTTGTCAGATTCCTTCACCTGGAGAGTGGAATGGCCCCTGGCAGTCTAGGACTCCTATAGAGCATCTTACACTGATTTGCAGAAATAGACCATTTCCTAGAGTCCAGACAGAAAAACCTTGTGAAGTTTGATTGGTCCAGTTTGTGTCACATGCTCACCCTATAGGCTGGGGATGTGGTAAAATGGAAGTAATAAGTGTGTCACTTCCTGGGGTTGTTTAAATAAGATAAATGCAAGATTTGAAAAAATTCTTTTTTGGAAGCCAAGCAAGATGGCCTACGACTGTATTCCCAGCACTCAGAAGGTTGAGGCAGGAGGGTCATGAGTTCAAGGTCATCCTGGGCTACATAGTGAGACCTACCTCCAAAATCAAGTGAAAACAAAACAAAATACCAAACTAAAGCCAAGCAACAGCAAACACCTAAAGAATTTCTATTTGTAAACAAAAGGAAAATGCCTGCCATTAATTAATTAGATAAAAGTGCATACTATTAGAATTCTATGCTGTTAGGTAGAATGACAGACTAGTGAAGCACATTTCTATTGTACCCTAAATCACACAGTTAAAATTTTGAGACTGCAATTTTAGGGGGCCGTGACCACAGTTTACTGAATGTAAGAGTTCTCTCAGGTGCTTAAGAAAATGAAGCATATATTTGTTTCTAACGCATTTATAAGATTATTTCTTTGTTGCTTTGTATGTCCCTCCCCCACAGTATAACCCCTGCTTTCAGTATATTTGATGTCAGTACAATTTGTGGAGGAGAAGGGGAAAAACAAGTCGTTTAAGGATAACTGTGGACCCATTATAACAATGAGAACTACAAGTTGTCATGTCGAAAACGAACTTTACAACTTTGGGGGGGGG
>NW_012273476.1:0-1734 GCF_000151885.1 Dipodomys ordii
TGCTTATGTGGTGCTGAGGAATGGAACCCAGGGCCTCATGCATGCAAGGCAAGCGCTCTACCACTGAGCCACCTTCCCAGCCCCTGCAAAAGCCTTTTCTTTTGAACAGACATCAACTCTTGCTAAAACCATATCATTGAATGGAAGTGAAAATAACTACTGAAAGTCCTAGGGAGAAAAATTGCCATTCCATGTGAAAGAAAACTTTCTAAGGACAGGGGCAATCCAGAATGGAGTCAGAAACCTCCTTAAGAAGTATTCTCTCTTTGTCTCTTTGACTGTTGAAGTTAAGGTTAAATGACAGATTCCAGTGTTTGCTGAAATATTGAAATGAATTAATTAAACTAGTAATTAATTACTTTAATAACTGAGCCCATCAGTCCCTGCTTTCCAAGATGTGGTTTACTTTTTTAGTTATAGTCTACCTATTTAACCCACATCGATGTAAATTAGTTATCTTCCTGCCTCAGTCTCCTGAGTGCTGGGATTACAGCAGTGAATCACTAACTGACTTCAAAGAATTTTTTAAATCAAGTTAGGAAAACAAATACCTATAAATTAGAAGTGATCATGAATTGAACAATAATTTGACTTGTTCATTTCTCATAACTTTTTGACCCCCAAATATCATCCAGTCAGGAACATAAAAGCTGTGTTTGCTACAGAAGGTACGATCTTTAAACAAGTTAATGGTAATTAGGATGTAGGTCAATGTAGCTCATAAAGAGAAGGAAAAGGAGATGGAAGCAAAAAAATTAGCCAAAGAAGACTAAAAGATAGAGTCACCACACCAAGGAGCTATGTTTTCTGATATCCTTCAATACTTTGGAAGGGTTCATGCACACTCACGCTTAGGGAGTTCTTGATGGCCATGACTCAATGTGAGCACCATAAAAGTACTAGCAGAACAACAACAAACAAACCCCTAAAACAACCAAACAAACCCAAGCAACTAAACTTAACCCGGCAGGAAGTAATATGGAGAACAAAACCAGTCTGATCAAAGCTCATTGAATTCTTGTTGAAAGAGTCTCATGTAGTCCAACCCACAGTGAAACAGTTTCCATACCGGATTTTTAGAAGGTAGCATTTGTATTCAGTATTTTATTTGTAACTACTTCCAAAGTTACTCTTATTTATTTTTCACTTTTTAAAAATGTTTTATATTGTGAAAATACCGTACAGAGGGGTTATAATTACATGAGCAAGGTAATGAGTGCATTTCTTATCAAGCATTGGTGTCTTCTCCTTTTTCACCCCTATAATTCCTTCCCTCCCATCTCCACTACTACACTCACCCCCCCAATTGTAAAGTTCTTTGTCCAACATAGCATTTTGTACATCTCATTGTTGCAATGGGTCCACCTGTATCCCTATTTAAACAATTTGTTTTTTTTCCCTTCTCCTACCCAAATTATACCAACTTCAAATACAGTGAAAATGGGTTAAACCGTGGGGGAGGGACATACAAAGCAACAAAACCATCACCTTATAAATATGTTAGAAACAATAGCAAGAAAGTAAAAAACTACTTGTGTCCTTATCTTGGGGTTCATTTCGCCTAACATATCTTATCTGACCTTTTTTGCTTGTTTCAGACATATACTAGTTATTGCAAATAAGAGAAACCATGGGATCGATGTTTCTTTGGGCCTGGCTTACTTAATATAATTTTTTCCAAGCCTTTCCATTTCCTAACAAATGGGGCAATGTCATTCTTTCTGATGGAGGCAT
>NW_012273477.1:0-4394 GCF_000151885.1 Dipodomys ordii
ACCACCAGCAGCTTGCCTGCCTGGGCAGAGCCTGAGGCCAGCAGCAGACATGCACACACAGGAAGGAGGGCAGGCAAGACTGCAGGAGCCATGGGCAGTGCAGCCAGGAGCAATCTGCAGTTAGACACTATACAGCAGGTACAGTAAGGACAAACAGAGAATGTGTGTTGGATGCAGTGGATGCACACACTTTGTACAGAAAGCTCCATTGGCTGTTGAAGATTTACTGAAAAGAATAATGATTAATGAGAAGCAATTGCTAGTATCTCTGATACATATTATCTATGTCAGAATTGTGTATAACCTTTGCCTGGGGTATAAGCATGCCCTCTACTGACAGATCATTACGCAATGGGTTTGGACTTTGACACTGTAGAAAGATGGAGAGGTAAACTAAAGGAATAAAGTTGCTAATACTGCATTCTTTCCCAAATAAACTTGGACTTTACCTAAAGTTTAACAAAGACTTCTTATTCAGAAGAAAAAAAAACTGGCACTCAGCCTCCAGGGAAAGCCTGGGAGACCCCGCCCTGCCCCCTCACGGTGGGGGACCTCTCTGTGCCTCTCTGACCTCTGAAGCCACTCTGCCATTAGGTGGCTCTGCTGCTTGACTTGTCTGTTCCCAGCAGGATGCTATTCCAATGCTGAGTCCTTTGAGACTTGTGAAGTGATGGAACTTGTGAAGTGGACCACTCCAGAGATGGGAGAGGATTTGGACATGCTCTCCTTAACTCACTTGCTCTGATCCATCTGCAGGAGTAGGCAGACACCTGGCTGCATCGAAATGCCTTGCTTCACGTGTGCTTTCACGGTGTACACAGAGATGGTGACTTGTGTCCCTGGTTCCATCTGTCAGTCACTTACAAAGTCTCATTACTCGACTCCCACACTTCTGAGCATTCCTTGTGGTCCTGAATGTGACTGCTTCACAATTTTCTCCTGCTTTCACTGAGCACACATTAGGCCTGAACATAGGAAGTACACTGGGAACATCGGTTGCATTGTCTTCAAATACATTCGCAGATTTATATGCTTTCAAGTATGAACCCTAAGATGTGTTGGGAGATGTGAGGAACATTTGCTGAGAGGTTATATAAGCAATGTACAGCCTAATCTTTTTTTTGTGGGGGGGTTCCGGTCATGGGGCCTGAACTCTGGGCCTGGGCGCTGTCCCTCAGCTCTTCAGCTCAAGGCTAGCGCTCTACCACTTGAGCTGCAGCGCCACTTCCGGCTTTTTTCTTTTTGCTTATGTGGTGCAGAGGAATAAAACACAGGGCCTCAGGTATGCAAGGCAAGCGCTCTACCACTGAGCCACCTTCCCAGCCCAGGGCTGATCATTTTGTACTATATAAAATGACTCTTTACAGGACCTTGCTGATGGACAATTGCTTAGTCATGATTTGACCTGGTGACTTAGTTCTTTCAAGTCATTGTCTTTGAAACACAAAACTCAGTCAATTGATGTCAAAAACTGGACAAATCTCATCTGTCATATTTCTTCCCTCCCCTAAAATTCAAGAACAGGTACCCACTCAGTAGGACATGTTCTTTGAACTTGGAATACTGGGGCACAAGCCTCAGTTGTTGACATGGTTTACAAAAGTGAATGAAATTTGATTTCCAAATGCAAGGCCTTGTCATATCAGAAAAAGACACACTGAAGGGAGGACAGAGAAAATACAGAGACAGAAAGATCATAAAGAATGATACAAGTAAGTAATATTGATCCAAATCTAAAAGATGTAATTCTTTTGAAAGGCAAATATAAGGTCAGTTTAAAATAAACACAAGATTCTCAAAGGGGTGGAGTGGACTCAAGGAAAGGGGGTAGATAATTGAGGAAGAGAAGATGGTGAGGATGCAGTCAAGAATCCAATGTATATCCTACAAAGTTCAGAGTACGGGAAGAGGAGGGGATGGGAGGGAAAGGTGAGGATATTGAATGGAATGGGATATTGATCAAGATAGACTGTATTCATAAATTGCTTTGTTATATGTTAACTCCTTTATACAACTACACAAAGATAATAATAAAAACAAATAATGTATGGGGCTTCTCTATTAACCATTACTACTTAATCTATAGCTGCTTAACCAAAGTATGTGCTGTAATACATAAATAAATAAGCCAGTGAGACACAGTGAGAATTCAAAAACATACACAAAGAATATAATAAATTAAGACATAAAAATACAGTTCATTTCCATGGATGAAGGATGCAACTATACTTGAAATGTAATAGATAAATAACTATGCTTTAGGAAAAGTAATCCATCTCAACTCATACAGAATTGCACATTAAGGTCTTACTGAAGAAAAAAATTAGGGGAACATGGTCAAAACATGAAAACAAAAAGGAAGAACATGTTTCTATTTCTAAAGTTTGGAAAGTCTTAAACCAATTAAAATTGCAAAGCAGCTAAATAAAAAATAACTAATTAGACTATAAGACAGGGAAAATAATTTATGAAAAAAGAGAAAGACTACAACAAAATTATTTGTAATAAATATTAAAAAGCAAACTTTAACTGCTAGTCTTAAAAGGCCTGTAGCAATTAGTTATTAAAAAAAAGAAAAACAGCCCTAGTAAACATTAATGCAGGGCTGGGAAGGTGGCTCAGTAGTAGAGTGCTTACTTTGCATGTATGAGGCACTGGGTTCAATTCCTCCATACCACATAAGCAGAAAAAGCCAGAAGTGGTGCTGTGGCTCAAGTGGTAGAGCGCTAGCCTTGAGCTGAAGAGCTGAGGGACAGCGCCCAGGCCTAGAGCTCAAGCCCCATGACTGATAAAAAAGACCAACAAACCAAAACTCTTATATCTTTATGGTTAAGCTGTATAAAACTTGAAATCATGTTCTCAATATTTTAAAGCAACTGTAAAAGGACAGGTAAAGTTTCTCAGTAGTGGCTAATGAGCACATTCACACTTTGGTGATAAGTGAAAAACATAAAGTAACAAGTAGTGTGGCCAATCATCATTATATATTATTATAGGAAAGTTAGGGTGGATGTATAAGATAGATATATGCTTACATTAAATAACTTACAGAAATTGGAAGACAAGCAAAGAAAATTACTAAAGCATGTTATATAGGAAAGAGAGGATTGAAATAAACAGAGGATTGCAGGGAATGTGAAGACCAACATTAAAAATTAAGGCCAGGAATTTATATATAATTATACTAATTGTATATACAATCATGTTAACAAGGGAGGTTTATGAAGTTTGCTAACTAAAATTAAATTAAAATGTATAAGTAGGAAGTGGTGCTGTGGCTCAAGTGGTAGAGCGTTACTCTTGAGCTGAAGAGCTGAGGGACAGCGCCCAGGCCCAGAGTTCAAGCCCTACAACTGACAAAAAAAGAATATTATATACATCTGGGGCTGGGAAGGTGGATCAGTGGTAGAATGCTTGCCTCATATGCATGAGGTCCTGTGTTCAATTCCTCAGTACCACATAAGCAGAAAAAGCCAGAAGTGGTGCTGTGGCTCAAATGGTAGAGTACTAGCTTTGAGCGCAAGAGCTGAGGAACAGTGCACAGGCTCAGAGTTCAGGCCCCACGACCCCAAAAGAAAAATATATAAGTAAAACAAGAGATCTAAACTGTGCCAAGCATAAATGACAAATCACAGTTCAGCAAAGAATGTCACTGTCCAAGCCCAGGTCACTGAGTGATGCCAAAGAGGGAAGTCAGCTTGGGTAGTAGATTTCCCCAGTGGCAGTTCATGCCACCAACGTAGACCATGTTGGGCATCACAGGTCTAGGAAACTCCAAGACAAAGACAGATCTCAACAACCAAATGAACACATGGTGTCATACATGGTAACCGGGGTCTGAAGAATTTCAGAGGCTGCATCAGTGGCTCTTTTGAAAACGTAGGGACAAAATAAAAGTCCATCCAAGTGGGAGATGTGGTTCCACACTCTCTCTCTGAAAGTCATGGCGTCTGGGAGGCCTGAGGCAAGTCTGGGAACACAGGAGAGAGGACTGGGGCACTGAGCTCCTTCTTCCAGATTATAGCAAAATATTACCCTGGAGAAAATCACGGCTGGAAGTGAAAAGTATTTGGCAAAAATTAAGCCATACACATCAAAAGGATCTAGAAACACTGCATCAAAAGAACTCTCCTTTAGGAATTCTACTACTTTCTTGTCATTAAACAGACTCCTACAATGTGAAAACATGATGTCATAAAATCCCTTGGCTGAGCCAGTTAGTGCAGAAAACATAGTTTGTTCTGGAGTTTCCCACTGGGTGTCAAGAAAAACCTTGAACTCCCGGTCCAAATCCTGCAGCGAGTGAGGAGTTGAGTACGTCTTCACCGTGTAGTTCAGTGAGCGTCCCAGCTGCCAACTCACCTCGGGCACGACCACCACCACCTCATGCCCTC
>NW_012273478.1:0-2589 GCF_000151885.1 Dipodomys ordii
AACCACTTTGGAAAGCAGTATGGAGGTTCCTCAAAAGACTTCACATAGAGCTCCTCTATGACCCAGCAATCCCACTTTTGGGCATTTACCCAAATGTTTATAAACAAGACCACACTAAAGCTACCAGCACAACTATGTTTATTGCAGCATTATTTACCATAGCTAAGATATGGAACCTCTTTCTATAATTTTCTTGAAGAATCCTATCACCCTCATAGGTACACTTGGAGAGAACAGCTACCAACAACATGATAAATTATTCCTTAACAAAGCTTGACTGCCAGTAGTGGTCAAACATATTTCAATTAAATTAATTACTTAACTCATTTTAGAATAGAAAGACATTTATAATCAATGCATGTCCCTTTTTATTCCCAGGTTTCATATATCCAGTTTATTTTGGAGAAAGTAGAGCAAGATAAACAAAAATACTATTCAGTCAAATTTACAGCATAGAATTGCTATTAAGAAAATTTGGTTAAATGCCCAATGCATTTCTTTTATGGCTAGAGAGTTTGAGCATTTCTTCTGTCTTCTTATGTCTACTGGCCATTCTTATTTCCTCTTTAGAGAAGTTTCTCTTTAAATCTTTAGCTCACTTATTTATCGGGCAACTTTGAGGATTTGTTGTTGGGGAGATTTAATTTTTTGAGTTCCAAGTATATTTTAGATATGAGACTCTTACTGTTGTATGGCTAGTAAAGATCTTCTCCCAATCCCTGGGTTTTCTATTGATCTTGCTAGCTATGTTCTTTGCCATGCAGAAGCTCTGCAGCTTCATGTAATCCCATTTGTTCAACCTTTCTTTGATTTGTTGTGTTTCTGAGAGAATTTCAACCTGTGCCAAGGAGACCTATGGTTTCTCTTATTCCTTCATGTAATGTTTTCAGAGTGTCTGCTTTGACTTTGAGGTCTTTGATCCATTTGGAGTTGATTCTGGTGAGGTTGATATATAAGGATCTAATTTTAGTTTTCTACAGGTATTTAACCAATTTTGCCAGCCCCATTTACTGAAGAGGCTGTCTTTTTTCCATTCTATTTTTTAGCTCCCTTATCAAAGATTAGATGGCTGTAGGTCTATGGGTTCATTTCTGGGTTTTCTGTTCTATTCCATTGGTCCTCAGGTCTGTTCTTGTGCCAGAACCAAGCTGTTTTGATTACTATGGCTTTGTAATAGAGTTTGAAATTTGGTATTGATATTCCTCAAGCACTATTCTTTCTGTTTAGGATCGGTTTTGCTATTCAGGGTCTTTTATTGTTCCATATGAATTTTTGGATTATTTCTAATATTTCATTGAAGAATGAGGTTGGAATATTGATAGGTATCACATTGAATTTGTAAATTACCATTTTCAAGATGTTGATCCTTCCAATCCAGTAGCAAAGGGGATTTTTCCACTTCCTAAGTTTTGCTTTAATTTCCTTTTTCAGATTTATAAAGTTTTCTCATAGAGGTCCTTCACTTCTTTAGTTAATTCCTAGGTATTTTATTTTTTGTGTGGCTATTATAAAGAGAGTTGCTTTCCTGATTTCAGCTACGCTCTTCTCATTGTTGTCATACAGAAAAACATTGATTTTTGAGTTACTTAATACCCTGCTACTTTCCAAAAGTTTTGAATCAGCAAGGAATTTGGGAGTGGAGTCCGTGGAATTCATTTTTTTAAATAAGTACTTTATTGTGAAAATACTGTACACAGAGGTTACAATCACATGAACAAGGTAATGAGTATATTTCTTATGAAGCATTGCTGCCTTCTTCTTTGTTTTTCCCCTACCATCCCTTCCCTCCTATCTCCAAAACTACATTCATCCACCCTCCCATCTAAATTGTAAAAAAAAAAAAATTGACATAGTGTCTTGTCCATCTCATTTTTGCAATGTGTCAACCTGTATCCCTATTTAAACACTTTGTTTTTTCTCTTCCACTCCCCAAATTATACCAACATCAAATACAGTGAATACAGGGGTTATGCCATGGGGGAGGGACATACAAAACAACAAAAAATCACGTGGTACCTTATAAATAGGTTAGAAACAACAGCAAGAAAGATAAAACCACTTGCATGTTCATCTTGGGTTCATATCTCTTAAGATCATCTTATCTGACCTTTTCTGCTTGTCTCAGGTATGTTCTAGGTATTGCAA
Organism: Dipodomys ordii; assembly: GCF_000151885.1. Lineage (NCBI taxonomy): Eukaryota > Metazoa > Chordata > Mammalia > Rodentia > Heteromyidae > Dipodomys > Dipodomys ordii. The sequence goes on from NW_012273478.1 coordinate 2,146, forward strand.
ATAAGGGAAACCGTGGGACCTATGTTTCTTTGGGCCTGGCTTACATCACTTCCTATAATTTTTTCCAAGTCTTTCCATTTCCTAACAAATGGGGAAATGTCATTCTTTCTGATGGAGTCATAGAATTCCATTGTGTATATATACCACATTTTCTTGATCCATTCATCTACTGAGAGGAATCTGGGTTGGTTTCATATCTTAGCTATGGTAAATAATGCTGTGATAAACATAGTTGTGCTGGTACCTTTAGTATGGTCGTGTTTGTGATCATTTGGGTAAATGCCCAAAATTAGGTTGCTGAGTCATAAGGGAGCTCTATGTGGAGTCTTTTGAGGAGCTTCCATACTACTTTCCAAAGTGGTTGAACAAGTTTACATTTCCACCAACAATGAAGTAAGGTTCCCTTCTGTCCACATCCCCTCCAGCATCTGTTGTTATTAGAGT
>NW_012273479.1:0-1292 GCF_000151885.1 Dipodomys ordii
CTTCCTCCTCCTCCTCCCCTTCCCTCTTCTTTTCTTCTTCTGAGGTTTGACAAACTCAGGGCCTGAGTGCTGTTCCTGAGTTTGGGGGTTTATTTTTTGCTCAAGGCTGGCACTCTACCACTTGAGCCACAGTTCCATTTCCTGCTATGGGTTGTTTAATTGGAGATAAGAGTCTTATAGACTTTGTCCCATGTGGGCTGGCTTTGAACTGTGATCCTCAGATTGAGAAAAACAGGCAACAGCCACCAGCGCCCCAGCCTCTGGTTTCTTTTTTTTTTGGGGGGGCGAGTTCTCAGCACTAGGATTTGAACCCAGGTCTTCATACTTGCTGGGTGAACACTCTACCACAAGAGCCAAGTCCCAAGCCCACGTCCATTGCTTTTAATTTGGGCTTACTAATGACATTAGTCAGCATCTCATGCCGCATTTCCCATGGGCCGGGCCCTGTTCTAAGCTACTGATGTGCTGACACACACAACTACCCAGGAAAGTCCCCTTTACAGATGGGGAAACTGAGGCACAGAGAAGTGGACTAAGTTGTCCAGGGTTAGTAAGTGTCTGGCCAGGATCTAAATGCTGGCACCCCTCAAGGCCTACCCCAACTCTCCTACCTCAATTTCCTGGGACAGAAGTCTTCTATTTTAAAGAAAAGCAGAGCCCAGCATTGGCTCATGCCTGTCATCCTAGCTACTCAGGAGGAGGCTGAGATCTGGGGATCATTGTTCAAAGCCACCCCTGGTAGGAAACTCCATGAGCTTCTTATCTCCAGCTAACCACCAAAAAGCCAGAAGTGGGGCTGTGACTCAAGTGGTAGAGCACTAGCCTTGAGGGAAAAAGCTCAGGGACAATATCCAGGCCTGAGTTCAAGCCCCAAGATTGAAAACAACAATAATAATAATAATAATAATAGGAAGCTGCCTTCCTGTACAGAATGCTGGAATGCTTAAATCAAAGCCCCACAACCAACCAAAAAATAAAATAAAGAGGAAGCTGGGTGCTGATGGCTCATGCCTGTAATCCTAGCTACTCAGGAGGCTGAGATCTGAGGATCAAAGTTTGAAGCCAGCCCATGCAGGAAAGTCTTTGAGATGTTTATCTCCAATTAACCACCAGAGAACCAGAAGTGGTGCTGTGACTCAAAGTGGTAGAGCACTAGCCTTGAACAAAAAAGCTCAGAGACAGCTCTCAGGCCCTGAGTTCAAGCCCCATGACTGACAAAAACAAAAAGAAAGAAAGGAAGGAAGGAAGGAAGGAAAGAAGGAAGGAAGGAAGAAAGAAAGAAAGAAAGAGCC
>NW_012273480.1:0-1792 GCF_000151885.1 Dipodomys ordii
TAAGTGGCGCTGTAGCTCAAGTGGTAGAGCGCTCGCCTTGAGCTGAAGAGCTGAGAGACAGAGCCCAGGCCCAGAGTTCAAGCCCCACGACCGACAAAAGTAAATAAATAAATAAAATAAATCAATGGACTTCATCATTTGGGGGGAAGAAGTTAGAAAAGTTATTGCTTTGCGGTCAGTAGGAAACCGTATTTCTAAAAAATTCAGTGAGATCATAGTATTGTAATGAGAGCTTTGTTGAGAGGGGGGAAATATGTTGGTTAAATCTGCCAGAATTCCTTTTACAAATCAAATGCTGAATCTAGAGAGTCCGGATCACTAAATTTCATGATAAGCCATGTAGGGTACAGGGGATTGATCGGGGCTACAGGAAAAGATATACCTGAAAGGAAAGGCATTCCCTTATATTCTGAGAGTGGGTGGCTGAGAGGCGTGGAAGGAAAGCAAGTCATCACACATGGATATCCCTTATCTCTGACCACCCTGGGGTTGTACTTTGTTGGAAGATCTGTGGCTGATCCTAGTGCATTTTCAGCATAGCGTTGTTATTGGCAGTTGGCAGTACAGCTTCTCACCTGGTGCCTGGATGTGGGCAATGAAAGAACCCAGAGAGCTGAGCTTTAAATATCATCCCCACCCCACACACTTTTTCATATAAAGGTTTTGTTCCTGAAAAGAATAAAAACTAAATAAAGCAGTGGACCAGAAGAGGCCCTGGCTTAGAAAGAAGAGGTCAAGATGGTGGCCATACATCTAGAGAAAAGGCTTCAGCAGAGCACAGCAGCATAGCACTTAGAAGAAGCATGTAGGGAAACTCAAAGGTGCAATTAGTGTTCCCTGGGCACTGGACCAAATAATCTATAACCTATCAGAGACCCGCGAGGACCAGAGGATGATGACTCATAAACTTAAGGAGATTTCATCCATTTTATGTGTCACATGTAAGAATGCCAGATATGAATTGGGAAGGATGGAGTGAAGGGAAGGGGCAGAGTAATACTTAGAAGGAGACATACTCTGCGTTCTCCAAGACTGAGAGCATCTTTAAACCCCAAATCGAGAATTATGGAAGTTGGATCATTAATTCAGAGTGTCTAACTGGTGACCCATGTCCGTAAACATTTTTAATACACAGAGAACTTCTTGGATACGTCCCAAAGGCAGAAACAGGATTTGCTGAATAACAACAACAAAAAAGTAAAAAATTCCTAGTGGTAAAGCTCAAGAGCTGAATCATTTGGTCTGCTGGTTAATAAAATCTTTTAGTCCAATCATCTAGTTAACCTACATCAATGAATAAAACAAGTGGACCACATGCAATCTCAGAGTGCTGGAATGTACAATTACTGGAATTTTTGTTATCTGATCCTAGCATGAAAGGAGTAAATGGATTTCAAATGAAAATAATTAATTAAGCACAATAAATTTTGTAAGGTACCACCATACATTTGGAAATGGTCAGTAAACAATGTAGCAGATCAGAACAGAAGAGAGCATAAAAATTGTCAGAGGTCTCACAGGTTGTATATTGTAACATTTTTCTATATCATCTGCTATGGAATTATCTGAAATTTATTAAATTACAGATAGTCCCTACCCTTTATCTACAGGAATTTCTAGGGATAAGCTTGGGATATCATTTTATTTTTTATTTTTGGGTCCGGTCATGGGGCCTGAACTCTGGGCTTGGGCACTGTCTCTCAGCTCTTCAGCTCAAGGCTAGTACTCTACCACTTGAGCCACAGTGCCACTTCCAGCTTTTTTCTTTTTGCTTATGTGGTGCTGAGGAATC
>NW_012273481.1:0-2991 GCF_000151885.1 Dipodomys ordii
CAACAGTGCCACTTCCGGCTTTTTTTCTTTTTGCTTATGTGGTGCTGAGGAATCGAACCCAGGGCCTCAGGCATGCAGGGCAAGTGCTCTACCACTGAGCCACCTTCCCAGGCCCTAAAGTCACATATTCTTAACAAACAAAAAATGCTTCTTTATTCCCGTAAATAGGTACAAAATAGGTACAAACTAATCAAACTAATTTTTACTTAATTGGAAGATGGATTTCTCAATTTTTAACTTTGGTCAAAGTTAACATTTTTCCACATATAAAAATAATCTTAAATAAGTATCTGTAAACATTAAGTTCTCAAGTTTGTGGCTCAGTTCTGAGAATGAAACTAGAAATGCAAATTTTAGAACCCTCTGTTTATGATGAAGTTGCCCATGTATTACTCAACAATGAGATGAAACACTTAGGTTCATCAATCTTCCTTGCAAGCTGATGGTACAAGGTACTGGGACGAGGACATGAATTTTGAGTAATGGGCTGAAAAGAATTTTAAATCTTCCTATTAATGGTTCTGGTCAAGGAGTAGGTATTGTTTATGAAGTTCATATGGATGTCCTATGCTCACTGAATACATAGTTAGGTCTACAGTTGTCTAGATTCTTGGGTATTTGCCCTTGAAGCCTGGAGTCAATCTGTGAGTAGCTTTGTCCCTTAGCTATTACATCTAGTCAGCAAACTGTCTTTTCTCCTGGTGTGTGTGGTAGGAGTGGTCCCAGGGCTTGAACTGTAGACCTGGGTGCTATTCCTGAACTTTTGTGTTCAAGGCTAGCATTCTACTACTTGGAGCCACAGCTCCACTTCCGGCTTTTTCTTTTCCTTAACTGGAAATAAGAGTCTCACGGATTTTCCTGCCTAAGCTAGATCTCAGTTTCCTGAGTAGCTAGGATTACAGTTATGAGGCACCAACACCCAGTGCCCAGACCTACTTCTGCTTGAACTACAGCCAACAAGAAACCTACAGTGACCAGAAAACTTGGCGGCTGCCTAGCTCAGTTTTACACAGACACCACTACCAAGGAACACTTCCTAAGGCATGAGTGGAGTGGTCAATTATTGCAGTATTGGTTTCACACTACTCATAGTTCCTCAAATCTTTGTCCTGAAAAAGTCTTATTTTTTCCCATTCTTCCACTCTGGCACTGAGCTTTACAATTTGACTTTCTTTGGCCAATAGGTACTAGGAAATATGAAGCAGGTAGACATTGTAGAAGGGCTTCCATTTGGCTCTGATCTTCTCCTACTGTTCTTCTGAACTTTACAACGATGTGCATGTGAAATAGCCCACATGCACCTACTGACCCATAAAGGATAAGACAGTCAACTCCACTGCTTCAACTAATGACCGGAACCAACCCAACAGAAAGATGTGTGAATAAAGCCATTCAGAACAATTGCTGGTTAATGCCAGTTCACTGTAAATGTGCCCAGCTGACATATAGATAAAGTGAATGCTAGTGTTTTCAGTCATTAAATTTTGGATGGTTTGTCACATGGTTGTGGGTAATTAATACCCTCATTACTCATCTGAAATGTGTACATATCTATGAAGTAAAACTAGAATTTGTTAGTGATTGCCATTTAGCACTATGTTTTCTGGACACCTTTCTAACCTCCCACTGTTCTCACAGATAAACCTGTTTATTTACAGACTTTCTTCATAGCATGTAACATTGTAGAAAAGTTTTTAAATTGTGATGAAATTTAATAAGAACTATCTAACATATACAATGTGAATGTTCTTGTTGTAAAGTTCAGCAAAATTTTTCTCCACATGTCTTAGAAAGAAAATAACTAAGAAGCTGAGGTATATGAGTTTTCCATTGTATCAAAATACGTGTTCATAGTCTCAGCACTTAAAACTCACAAAACATTGCTTTTTGTTTTTATGCTCATTTGTTTTCCTTTCCTTTCATAAGCATCTGTATAGTGGAAAAGTTATTCCTCTCAGTTTTGCATTTAAGCCCAGTCCAGAGTAACTGTAATGTTAAATAAAACTGTTTATACTCCATAAACATTGCATAGAACTCTAAGTAAAGCTCATATTCTAGTTTAAGGAAAATATAATCATCTTTTAGATCAATCTTTGTATTTTCATTTTTTCTTCCAAAGAAAGAAAGAAAACAAAAATACAGGGGATACCTTTAAAGCCAAATTTTAATTTCTGTTCTCAATCAAAATTTTGATGAACAAAACCTTTGTGTGTGTGTGTGTGTGTGTGTGTGTGTGTGTGTTTGTGTGTGTGTGTGCCAGTCCTAGAGCTTGAAATCAGGGCCTGGGCACTGTCTACAAGCATTTTTCCCCATTTTGTTTAAATTGTGAAAATACCATACAGAGGGGTTACAATTACATGGGCAAGGTGATGAATACATTTCTTATCAAGCATTGTTGCCTCCTCTTTTGTTTCCCCTTCCCATCCCTTCCTATCTCCCCCCACCCCCACACCCCTTCCCCTTCCCTCCTCACCCACCCCCAACCCTGTCCAAAGTTGTAAAGTTCGTTTTTTGACATAATGTCTTGCACATCTCATTGTTGCAATGTATCCCTGTATCCCTATTTAAACAATTTGGTTTTTCCCTTCCCCTCCACAAATTATACCAATATCAAATACAGTAAAAACAGGGGTTATACCATGGGGGAGGGACATACAAAGCAACAAAGAAATATCTTATAAATATGGTAGAAACGATAGCAAGAAAGAAAAACCATTTGAGTCCTTATCTTGGGGTTCATTTTCCTAACATCAACTTATCTGACCATTTCTGATTGTCTCAGACATATACTAGTTATTGCAAATAAGGGAAACCATGGGACCTATGTTTCTTTGGGCCTGGCTTACATTACTTCATATAATTTTTTCCAAGTCTATTTCCTAACAAATGGAGCAATGTCATTCTTTCTGATGGAGGCATAGAATTCCATTGTGTATATATACCACATTTTCTTGATCCATTCATCTACTGAGGGGCATCTGGGTTGGTTCC
>NW_012273482.1:0-2693 GCF_000151885.1 Dipodomys ordii
CTTCTGGCTTTTTTTTTCTTTTTGCTTATGTGGTGCTGAGGAATCGAACCCAGGGCCTCAGGCATGCAAGGCATGCGCTGTACCACTGAACCAACTTCCCAGCCCTAAATAAACAAAATGTTAAAAACCAAGACTGCAAAGAACAAGCATAAAGAAGATGGTTCTACTTACAATCTATTTGTAAAATTTTACTTTCAGACTATAATGTATCAAAGTCTGCCTATCTCCATCATGTACTGCAAAGAAACATTTCATCCAAGACACAAATTGTATTGAGAGTAACATCAAAGTTTATTCAAAAAAGTTTATTGGAATAGAAGGACACTCTCAGAGGTGAAAGTGGGTCATATCAGAAAGGGAAGTCCATGAGATTCTGATCTCCAATTAACCACCAAAAAGTGGGGTGAGCAAGGCCTTCGCATGTCTTCCCGGGTTTCCTCATCCACACACATCCTAAAGGCTTCCTGTAGTTTGTTTCTGTAATGACTGAACAATGGGCAGGTAAGAAACAATGAGGGATCTAGGATAAGCTTGAGTCCTCGGTGGCACCATCCCATGTGCCCATCTATTCTAGCAGCTTTCCTGAGGAAGACTAGATACTCACAGTCCCTACCCTAACCTGCAGAGCGGAGAAGCCACTGCACAAATAGACATAAGGCCCCCAAGATTATTACTTTCAGAAAACCTCAAGCCTGACTGTCACAAAGCAGACCTTCATAAGCTCCTTATGCTCTTTAGGGCGCAGGTTTAGAATAGATACAAAATGAGGCTCACCTGTCATCACAAAGGCTAGTTAGGGGGTTTCTCTGAAATTTCTGTCTGATGGGTTACACAACTCCACCTTGTTCACTTCAGGTACTATCATACACCAAACCACGTTCAGAGATTTTGGAGATGTTGAATAGCATTTAGTCCCTGGGACAGGGAATCTTCAGAGACAGAAGCAAGTGGCTACAAAACAAATTTGGGGCCAAGTGCAAAGGAGAGAGTGTATTCTCAAGTACAATGTCTGTGAAGCCTGAACAAAATAGGTTTGGATTCCATTTTGTCTGGGAAATGTGTGAGCAACTCCCCTTGATCCTCTCGGGCTCAAATTGCAGGAACAACCCTCTACTGTAAATTCCAATAACTACATCTAATCAACAGATAACAGGAAAAACCCAAAGTTCCAGATGTTCCTGCAAGCTAAAGAGCACTGAGTGGTGGCTCAGACCATCTGCTTTAGCCAATCATTTCAAAGAGCATCGACTCCATGACCCAGCCAATCCCCTGTACCTGGTCAATTTCTGCCACTGGTTTCACTAATCATCTTTTAGAACTATTTTATGATTTTTCCTGCGGTGTGATATGATTTGCTAAGTGTTGCAATGACGCATAGAAGTCCCTAAAAACCCTTTAAAAACCCTGCTAGAGGAAGGGTTGGGGCTCTCGACTCTGACCTGCTGCATGGGTGATGGTTGTGAGTCCAGGCTCGAGCTTGTGCTTACATTGGAATCAGCTCCTTGCTGGTCTTTTGGGGATCCTTATCTGAAGATCTCCTAATGCTGCAATGTTCTCCTCAAGAGAAATCTGATCTGTGCAAGAGGCTCACCTCTATTCTCACATGTGTTGGATATCTACTCAGGTAGTAGTGTAGGTAAAAGGCACAGGTTAGGTAAACTCTCTACCGCTGAACCACACCTTCAAACCCACTTCTTATTGAGGAGATTTCATATAAATGGACATTGATTTTGTGTAGACACTAATAACTTGGAACTCCCATGCCTTCCAGTTTCTTGCGAACACCAACTTCTCTCCTACTTCTCCTGCAGCTAAGGATTTCTTGACTTATTTTTCCAGTTGGGCTCCTTGATAGAAAAGAAATCCAGGGTTCCTCCCTTGGTTTTTGTTGCTTGCTTAGGAACCAAGAGGCTGCTGTTCAGAGCAGCAGCTGCCATTCAGCCTGGTCAAGCTCAATGGGTGGGTGGGGCCAAGGCAGTCGGCAGGTTTTCTCACTTAACCTCCTGGAGAGGGAGCCCAAGAGCAACTATCAAATGCCTCTACTGGAGGATTTTAATGTAGACATTTTGAGTAACTCTGTTGAATTCTGTGATACATTTACAAAGAACAGACAATAAGATAATCTTGCATTCACTAGCAACTGAGTAAACTTTCACAATCACTTTCTACACTTGAGAGTGAAACAAAAGGTTTCTTGTGCTTTAAATTCTCTAGAATGGAATTTGCACATATTGATTTTCAAATATATTAATGGGGAGTGAAAAAGATTATCTCCTAGGGAGAGAAGATAATTTTCAACAACAATTCTAGGAAAAGCACCCAGGAAACCACCCAGAAATTAATCAGATGAATGAAATATTGAAATGCAATGGTAAAAACTACAAAAGAAGGGGAAATAGGGTCAAAGCTTTATGGTAGGGGATTTGCTAATGTTTTTCAAATAGAATAAAAGTAACAATAGAGAAAATAGATAAATTGTATCCCATTATTATAAAAATTTTGTCCAGAATAGAGTGGAAAGTGAATCCACAGAAGACATTTGCAAATCATAGAAATAATGAGAAGGGCTGGGAAGGTGGCTCAGTGGTAGAGCGCTTGCCTTGCATGCTCAAGGCCCTGGGTTCGATTCCTCAGCACCACATAAGCAAAAAGAAAAAGCCGGAAGTGGTGCTGTGGCTCAAGTGGTAGAGCAC
>NW_012273483.1:0-2047 GCF_000151885.1 Dipodomys ordii
TATATATATATATAATGGAATTCTATGCCTCCATCCGAATGACATTGCCCCATTTGTTAGCAAATGGAATGACTTGGACAAAATTATATTAAGTGAAGCCAGGCCCAAAGAAACATAGGTCCCATGGTGTCCCTTATTTGCAATAACTAGTATATGTCTGAGACAAGAAGAAACGGTCAGATAAGTTGTTAATAAGTAGATGTTAGGTGAAATGAATCCCAAGATAAGGACTCCCGTTATTTTTTCTTTCTTGCTATTGTTTCTAACATATTTATAACATATTACTTTGTTGCATCGTATGTCCCTCCCCCACGGTATAACCCGTTTTCACTGTATTTTATGTTGGTATAATTTGGGGAGGGGAAGGGAAAAAACAAATTGTTTAAATAGGGATACAGGTGGACCCATTGCAACAATGAAATGTACAAAATGTTATGTCGAAAAATGAACTTTACAACTTTGTCATAGGGCGGGGGGAGGCGGCGGGAAAAAGAGAGATGGGAAGGGATAGGAAGGGGAAACAAAGGAGGAGGCAACAATGTTTGATAAGAAATGTACTCATTACCTTGCTCATGTAATTGTAACCCCTCTGTATGTTATTTTCACAATAAAAAAAACCTTCTCCAAAAAAAGAAAAGATCATGTATGGACAAACATGACTTGAAAAGTTTTAGGTTTTTCCTTTCCCTCTTACTATGTCTCTTCATTTTACTATATACACCAGTTGTTCTTTTCTTTCTCTCTTGATTTTAAACTGCATGATTTTTTTGACCATTTATCCACATGCAAAAATTCAACCACTGCCTATATACTGATTAGTTCTTCAAGCTATGCTATGAAAATGACCACATTGTTCAACAAGAAATGTACTCATTACCTTATTCATGTAAATATAACCCTTCTGTACAGCATCTTTACAATAAAATACATTTTAAAAAAGAAAATGGCCAGATGAACCATATTTTGGTTTTGTGGATATGATGGTCTCAACTACATTAGAGGTATTGCTGAAGCTAGAAAGCTACTGCAGACAATATTTAAACAATTGAGTACAATTTTTTTACTTAAACTTAATTTGTTAAATCTGGAGTGGATTCATTTGTCCTGATGTATGCCAATTTCTCAAAAACTTCTTTTCTTCAGGCTAAAATCTTCTCACCCAATTATTTCCTTCCAAGGAAATAAAATCCATTTTTATGTCCTGCTGACACCTCCAACTTCTCTTCCCACCAACTCCTACTCTCATCTTGTATATTTCAAGGTCTGATATCACTGTCTCATCCAAGTGATTTGAAAATTATCACTAGCTAATCCTTCTCTCCCTTGCCACACTTTTTAACATATCAACTTTGCTACTAAATATAATCTGAACCATCCTCCTGTATAATGTCTTCACACCTGGTCCCTTAATGCACTAAAGTAAAATCCTACCTCCCCACTAGCCAACCTTCATGCTCTGACAAGTGTACTCTTTGGAAAGCATAAGCAAAAATCATCTTCCATAACTGCAAACTTCCAAGGATCCCCACGCCTAAAACACTGATCCTTAATGACACTACCACAGTCCAAGAATAATACGATAATTCAAAACAATAATTCCACAGAAGGATGATGTTAATACAGATTGGCATTCATTTATTTAACTTTGTTAGAAATCTACATTATTTGATGTCTTAAACACACACAAAACAATCTCATGATATTGTGTATGACTAGTTTTAAAGTTAAGTCAGAAACTCTTTGGATTCCAATTTTACAATAAAAACATCTAGTAATATGCTCAAAACATATTAAGCACCCTATACCTTTGTCATATATGAGGTTGCATATTATATAATACTAGCTATATGGGTAAATATTAAAGCTTATGTATTAAATTCATTGAAATTAAGTCTCAAGATTTTTTTAGAATTATATATACATAATTTGTGCTCAGAAAAATGTTACAATCTTAGATTATCTCTTTGTTGCTTTGTATGTCCCTCCCCCACAGTATAACCCCTGCTTTCACTATATTTGATGTCAGTATAACTTGTGGAGGAGATGG
>NW_012273484.1:0-2055 GCF_000151885.1 Dipodomys ordii
ATCGCAGTTCAAAGCCAGCCCGGGCAGGAGAGACCGTGAGACTCCTATCTCCAATAAACCACCAGAAAACCAGAAGTGGCGCTGTAGCTCAAGTGATAGAGCTCTCGCCTTGAGCTGAAGAGCTGAGGGACAGTGTTCAGGCCCAGAGTTCAAGCCCCACGACTGACCAAAAAAAAGAAAATAAAAAAGGAAAGCAAGAATCACATGTTCTATGCAGGGACCTCAGAATGGTATGCTCAGGAGACTTGATTTCAGTCTGTCCATAATATGAAGCCATTGAAAGATATTTTTCAGGATAGAAAACTCAACACAATTATTCTTTCTCTGTGTCTGTCTGTCTGTCTCAAAAGGAAGATGAATTTTCCATTGAGTATAGAATGGATTAAAGAAGAGATTGCTTACTGCAATTCTAAAGGATGAGGACCATTTCATTTCCAGAAATGGTCTATGTGGGCATGCTATTAGAGATCTGGCTATGGAAAAGCCTATATGAAAGTATCAAATTACTCACTGAATTCTCTCATCCATTATGCTGCCTGTCACTAGAACTTGTTGCCTGATAAGCTCACGTACCATGGTACTCTATATAAAATGGTATCACACAAGAGCAGTAACTCATCTTCAAATTTTAAAAAGTGCCTTAAAAGAAATTTTGTCTTTCCACAAATAGTAAAAGGCATTGGCAGCAAGAACTACGGAACTTCCATTTACACTTCATTTTATAGCCATCTATTTGCAATGATCCTTCTCATGCTAGCCTACCAAAAGAAGTCCTGCTGTATTTGGCTTTACCCCAGGGGCAGAGTTTTCTGATACATTATCTCAAAAATACTGCAACCTTCTTAGAAGATGTCTTACTCTAAGTGAGCATAAATATTGTTTCCTTTTTCAAAGAAATTACTGAGTAGAAATTCAGTTTACTTGGCAATAGCATTGATGAAACTCCTTTAATCTGGCTCAGATTTCTTCTGTTTACTTCCTATGTTTTAACCTTGTTCCCCAGAGCTTACTAGGAACATGGTGAGGCAATGATGCTCTACCCTTTCCCCAGTTAAGGCTTGCTGTCACTCATCAGCTTCACTCAAGTGAGGAACTTGTTAATTTTTAATTCTTATTGCTATTGCATGAGATTATTTTTCGGAACCCTTCCGGGCGGAACACCAGAAATGGGAAACAGAGTTACTTGGTTTAAAGCATCTGTGTCTTTCTCTTTATAGAGAGCTACTGTGAGCCTTACTAGTCCTGGCAGTCCTTGGGAGCACTTTTCATTTTGACAGAAATGGAAGGAAAAAAGTTGACATTCTTGATACAGATCAGGAAAGCATGTGGGTTCCAAGATAGGCAGCTAAAAACAGCCCAGAGGAATTAAGGAGTAGAACAAGGATGGGACAGGGAATTAGGAAACCTGTGTTTGAGACTCCCCTCTACCACTAACTAGCCTTGTGACCCCTGGGTAACTTTGACCTTATAAGAGCAGACTTTTCTCATCTGTAATATGAGGAAATTGATCTAAAGCCATTTCTAGCTGTGTCTTTGTGTGTGTGTGTGTGTGTGTGTGTGTGTGTGTGATTCTGGGGTTTGAACACAGGGTCTTGTACTTGCTAGGCAAACATTTTACCACTTGAGGCATGTCCCCCTCTCCACTTCGAAGCCCTAGCAGTGATCTTTTATGATTGTTTTTCTGACTCTCAAGTTCAATGGAGAGCTGCCAACTGAACTTGAGAGTTCAAGTTGACGGTTTTGCCAAATGGAGACATCTAGCATGCCATGATTAGCCCAACCAAGATGCAACTAATTTTGAACTTTTGTATATTGTGTTAACCTAGAGGAAACTAAAGCTGTTGAAATTGTGTGCATGTATGTATGTATGTATGTGTGTCTTGGGATGGAAGAGAGTAGGAGTGGCAAAGAGCTTTTATACATGTCATCTTTTGTGTTTTGCATTATTTTTTCTTTTTTTTTACTGTGAAAATATTGTACAGAGGGGTTACAATTACATGAGCAAGGTAATGAGTACATTTCTTATCAAGCATTGTTGCCTCCTCCTTTGTTTCC
>NW_012273485.1:0-5018 GCF_000151885.1 Dipodomys ordii
AAGAAAGAAAGAAAGAAGGAAGGAAGGAAGGAAGGAAAGAAGGAAGGAAGGAAGGAAAAAGAAAGAGAGAGAAAGAAAGAAAGAAAGAGAGAGAGTTAGGGAGGGAGGGAGATAGAGAGGGAGGGAGGAAGGAAGGAAGGGAGGAAAAAAGAAAGAAAGAAGTAAGTAAGAAAGGAAGAAAGAAAGAAAGGAAGGAAGGAAGAAGAAAGATTCAGTCTTCTTCAGATAATGATATCATTGTAGGCAATTAAGTACTGATGATGATGGCAATAATGGTAATGGTGGTAGTGATCATTAGAAGTTGGTGTGTGTGTGTGTTTTAATTGGATTTCTATATCTAGGTTATTTTATGCCTACAGACATAATTCTTGAGTCAGTTTGTCCTTCCTATTTCCATATCTAGTGTTACTTAGTCAAATAATCTCATATCTGTTTAGGCCTTAACATTCAATTCTAAGTTAAAATGATGGCAACAGGGTGTTTTTATTTTCTATGAGCCCAATCAAAAAAGTGATAATTCCTATATTATCCTCCACTCTAAATCAGTGATGCTGCATACACTAAACATTGTAGTAGGTACAATTTCCACGAATAAGTTCTTTATCTTTCATTTTGGATTTTTTCCCTATACATTCAACTCTTAAGTTGGCACCTATAAAATTCTCCATTCATCAATCTGCCATGCAATAGATACATGAAAAAATGTTCAATATCTCTGGTCATAAAGGAAATACAAGTCAAACAACACTAACATTTCATCACCCCAGTAAGGATGGCCATCATGAAGAACACAAACAACAGATGCTGACACAGATGTGGGGCAAGCACTAAAACACAATTGGCAGAGATCCCACTAAATACAAGAATAGAACAACTCTATCATCAAACGATACTACTCATGGACATTTATCCAAAAGATTACAAACCAGGACATAGTAAAGCTACTTGCACAACATTGCTCATTGCAGCATTATTCACTAGAGCCAAAGTATAAATGTGTCCTACAAAACCAGGAAAATTAAAGGAAGGCATTGGGTTGGGTGGCATGGGGGAGAATTATGAAAGGGTTATATCAAGATATCTTGTACTTAAAAAGTGCCAGCGTTGAAGGGTGACTCCTTTATATAACTGCTTAAATAAAATATAATTTTAAGAAATCAGTCTGTCATGTCAGGCCCCATAGTCAGAAAACAAACATTCTGCCTTGCTGATAAATCAGGTCTCTTATGACAAGCATCTCTCATTTCTTCATGCTTGCTTGCTTGGTTTCTCTACAGTAGCTCCATCTTTTCATCTTTTAATTTTCTTCACCTTTCTACAATTTCATCTATTGCTGTCCAACAGTCTTTAACTTTCCCCAGTGTCTTCTTCTCTGTAGATTTTAAATGTGGTTATGTGACTTGCTTACCCTAGATGATGATGTCACATTCAGGAAATCAATTCTGAAGTGTAGATATATATTTCCTGAAATCTCAATTTTTCCATGAGGTTTTTATTTTGTGGTACTGGTGTTTCTATCCACGAGAAGTACATTTTGAGAATGGAACATATCTTGAGTATAACTCTTTCCTGGGAGTATAAAGCTTAAATCTTTCCTCTCCCTCAGAGGAAAAAAGATGTATTGGCTACCACCTGTAGCCAGGAGGCCAAAGTCTTCAGAAAGAGGCAGAGAGCCTGAGGGACCAATAAACAGGCACAGAAGCTATTCCTGGATTACAAGTGATTAGAGAAGATATTGCACAGAAAGAAATGGGTGCGGGGGACATTGGAAAACAATTAACAAGATCTATATTTCATATGCAAAACCCAGGCAGCCATGAAAATACCTAGGAGGGAATGAGGAATCAAGATGGCAGAGTAGTAAGAAGGATGAGCCCAAGTTCCCGCTGATCAAACAGAGGAACGGAACTCTAAGTCAACAGACCACACCAAACAAAGTAGAAATAATCAGAGTTTGGCACCAAACAAGAAGATACAAACAGAAGGGTCTACAAGCGGAGAAACAAACAGAGAGAAACCAAAGCAGCCGCATGCTCCAGCCAGAGAGAGCCATACCAATGTTTGTTCTTTTTCCTCTCCGGTCTCCTTTTTTTTTTTTTCCACATTAGTGTCCAGGGACTCAACCTCCCCAGAAGACAGTGACAACATGCCTGAGATCTGGAAGTTGAATCTTGGAACTGGATGAGGCATCCACGGTCAGCATGTACCAGGAACGCCATTCCAGAGACAAAGTGACTCAGTGAGGTAACTATAAAAGTCTGGCGGGGCCTCTAACCCCAGGAATGGCACCAGAGAGGCCTCGCACACTGGGAAGAGTCTCTACTAGTCCCTAACGTTGGGATCTGGCACTGTGGGGGGTGAGAGGACCTTATCCCAGGAACAGTCTCAGCGGGACTTCGAACACCTTAACATTACTGCAGGTATCTAGCATGCAAACCAGGCCTCTGGTGAGACCTTTAAAGCAGGCAAGTGGACACAGCCGTGGAGACCTCTAAAAGCCTGAGCATGCACCACACCTGACGATGCTGGTGCCCCTCCAGGGGTCAACCCAGCCAGGGCTGCCCACGAATGCACCCAGGGGAGGGATCATGCTGGACACCCTCAGTGGCTAAGAAAATCAATGAAATAAAATACTAGTTATGGGAGGGTGAGGGTAGGGTGGAAATTGACAGACCACTAGCTAAATTGCTGAGGAAAGGGAGAGAAGAGACTCAAATTAACAAAATTAGAGATGCCAAAGGAAACATTACAACCAATATCAGAGACGATTATGACAAGACAATCCAAAAGACTGTGGAGGACTACTTTCAAAACCTATGCTCAAATAAAGTGGAAAGTCTAATAGGGATTCATAAATTTCTAGAGACATACAAACTGCCTAAACTAAACCAATAAGATATAAGCCACTTAAACAGGCCCATAACAAATAATGAGATTGAAGAAGTGACAGTTTTCCAACAAGGAAAGGCCTGGGTTTCAATGGATTTACAGCTGAATTCTATGAGACTTTTAAAGTTAAGTGAACACCGGTCTTCCTCAATCTTTTCTGTGAAATAGAAATGAAAAGATCAATTCCAATTAGAGTTTACAAAACCAGCATCACACTCATCCCCAAACCAGGTAGGGATCCAATGAAAAAGAGAATTATCAGATCAGCCTATCCGATAAACATAGATGCAAAGCTCTTCAATAAAATACTAGCCAACAAAATTCAGCAACTAATAAAAAAAACTCATGCATTATTATTAAGTGTGTTTTATCCCAGAGATGCAAGGCTGGTTTAACATATGTAAATCAATAAATATAATATATCATATTTACAAAGACAAGAACCACATGATCTTTTCAATAAATGAAAAAAAAAGTTCAACAAAGTCCAACATCCATACATGTTAAATGCTCTGGAGAAGCTAGAAGTAGGAGGAACATACCTCAAATAATAGATGCTACATATCATAGAACAACATCCAACAGCATATTGAAGAGAGAAACACTAAAATGATTTCCTTTAAAATCAGGGACAAGACAAAGATGGCCACTCTCTCTATTCCTCTTCAATATATTTCTGGAATTCCTAACCAGAGCACTGAAGCAAGGAAAAATCATCAAAAAGATTCATTCACATAGAGAAAGAAGTCAAACTATCCCTGGGCTCAATTTCCCTGGCCATAAAGGAAATACAGTTAGATGAGCCTACATCAGAAATTATAACAAGTGTTGGCAGGGATGTAGGGTAAAAGAAACCCTATTGCACTGTTGACAGGAATGTAAACTAGTATAACCACTGTGGGTAGCTGTCTGGAGTTTCCTTTTAAAACAACATAGACCTTTCCTATGGCCCACCCATACCACCCTTGGGCATCTACCCAGAGCATCACAAGCATGGATACTATAAAGACACTTGCACATCCATGTTCACTGCTGCACTATTCACAATGCCAATTCATAGAAACAGCCCAGATACCCTGCAATAGATGAAAGAATAAAAATGTGATGGCTATACACAATGGAATTTCACCTAGCCTTTGGAAAGAATAATATTACGTCATTTGCATGAAAATGGATCGACCTAGAACAAATTATATTAAGTAAAGTAAGCCAAGTTTAGAGAGACAAATGACACACATTTTCTCTCATATGCAGAAGCAAGATCTAAAATACACTGGAGCATGACTAATTATATAGAACTCTAGGCATTTACACACAGTGAGATCAAAGAAGGATACTCTTTTTTTTTAATTTAATTTTGTTTTATTTGTGAACATACTTTACAGAGGGGTTACAATTGCATGGGCAGGATAATGCATACATTTCTTACCAAGCATTGCATCCTCCTCCTTTTGTTTACCCTTCAGATCCCTTCCCAGCCTCCCTCCTCCCCCCCAATCCCAATCCTTCTCCTTCCTCCCCTTCCCCTCCCCCCGCACCAACCTTGTAAAGCTCGTTTTGGACATGACAACTTGTACTTCTCATTGTTGCAATAGGTCCACCTGTATCAAAGAAGGATACTCTTAAGGGACAAACACAAACCCATAATGCCTATGTGTCTCTAATCATATAAAATAATATTTAGCAAAATGAACTCCAGGAAATGGAAACAAGAAAGGGTTTTATTTTTCTTTTCTTTTTGTCTTTTTTGTTCTCTTATCTGTCTTTGGAGGGGGCAAAGGAGGGCACAAAAATGGAAGAACGAAGGGTGAACAAATGCAGTACTGCTTCTCAATAAACACTGTGTTGAAAATGAACTATACAACATGTGGGTAGAGATGGGAGGGAAAAACGGAAAGAGCAAAGGAAGGGGAGGCATTGTCTAAAAAATGTGCTTTTTTACCTGACTTATGAAATGGTAACCTCTCTGTACATCACCTTTTTAATAATAATCCAAATATCTAATAATAAAAATACATAGTTAATATAATTTTTCCCAAGTCTTTCCATTTCCTAACAAATAGGGCAATGTCATTCTTTCTGATGGAGGCATAGAATTCCATTGTGTATATATACCACATTTTCTTGAT
>NW_012273486.1:0-1180 GCF_000151885.1 Dipodomys ordii
TAGACACATGAAGAAATGCTCAACCTCCCTAGCCATAAAAGAAATGCAAATCAAAACAACATTGAGATACCACTTCACCCCAGTTAGAATGGCTACAATCAAGAACTCTAATAACAACAGATGCTGGAGGGGATGTGGACAGAAGGGAACCCTACTGTATTGTTGGTGGCAGTGTAAACTTGTTCAACCACTTTCAAAAATAGTATGGAGGTTCCTCAAAAGATACCACATAGAGCTCCCCTATGACCCAGAAATCTCAATCTCTCAAATTGGTACTATTATAGGTGTGAGCCACTGGTGTCTGGCCAAGTGTAGGTGTTATATAGACCTGCATAACTTTTTATGAAATGATTTTTAATGGAATGTGCAATTATTGTTGTTTCTTTTGTATGTTCTTCCCTCATGGTATAACCCCTGTTTTAACTATATTTGAGTCTGGTGCCCTGCATCTTGTATATACATTTTTCTAATTTGGAGATGGGAAGGGAAATAACAAATGCTGAAATAAGGTTACAGCTTGACTCATTGTAACAATGAGATGTACAAGACACTATGTTGAAACCTTTACAGCTTGGGGGTTTGGGAGGGAGAAGTTGGGGAGGTGGGGAGGGAAGGGAAGGGTTGGTAGGGGAAAAAAGGAGGGAGTAACAATGATTGTTAGGAAGTGTACTCATTACTTCACTCATGTAACTGTTACCTCTTTGTACAATATCTTTAAAATAAAAATATATGTTTAAAAATGAAGAATTAAGAACTTAGACAAAACCATTTAGGGATTCTTCAAAGTTTGACTTTGATATTTTTATTCTGCTATTAATCTTACTTGAGGCAACATCCAATCCCCCCCAAAAAATAGAGTAGGAGAATGTATATGGAGAAGATACAAAGAGTATTCCTAGTGGCTATTGGTGTGAGAGAGATTTCACACACTGAGATTCATAGAACCAATAGATGACAGAAACAAGCACCGAGAGTCCATAGTGGTCTGTTTCTGAGGTGCTGATAACCTGCTTTGAGGCCTAATTTATCCAATTATCCTATGCTCATCAATCCATCTATCCATCAATGTGTCCATCCTGCATTTCTTTTTTTTTTTTTTTTTTGTCGGTCGAGGGGCTTGAACTCTGGGCCTGGGCGCTGTCCCTCAGCTCTTCAGCTCAAGGCGAGCGCTCTACCACTT
>NW_012273487.1:0-1109 GCF_000151885.1 Dipodomys ordii
CCCCCCCCTTTATTTGAGACAAGGTCTTGCTGTGTTGCCCAGGCTGTCCTCAGACTCCTCTGTTTACTGACTTCCTGAAGGACAAGACACTGGCACAGGCTGGCTTATTGTGCCTGTATTGATTATTGTGGTTTTGTATGAAATCTTGAAGTCACAGTTTGTCTTTCAACTTGTTCTTTTTCAATTTCTGTGCTCTAGATCCCTCGTATTTCTGTATAAATTTTATAGTCATTGGTGGGAATAAAGTTGGAGTGGTGATTTGAGCATCATCAGTATGTTTGCAATATTGAATTTTACATTAGACATATGGTATATATTTATGTATTTCATATGTTCATGCATATTGCTTTATGTATTTTAATTCTGCCTAGTGGTGTTTTTGTATTGTGAGTAAAAGGGACATGCAAACATTTTATTAACTTTATCCCTGAATACTTTGCTTTTGGATGTTACTTTAAGAAAAAATATTTTTTATTCTCTTTTTGTTGCTAGTAGGTAGAAATAGAATTGGATTTGTACATTACATTCCCATTTGGTAGCCTTGCTAAGTTTATTTAGCTGAATCTTGCTAGCTTCACTTAGATTTCTTAGAAAGTCTCTTTTTTTCATTAAATTTCTTTTTTTTAGCTTTGACATCAACTTTATTCTCAGAGCCAACCTGGGTAACAATACCTTATCACTTCAGACTTTTGTAGGAATCATATTCCTTCTTATACATACCAAAGTTTATACTCAGCAGTGAGTTCTGGGTTGCAAAAGTGGATTTACTATTTGTATCTGTAAGTCTTAAAGATACACACAAGTACTGAAGTTTATCTCTTTGTAACAATTAATAAAAATCATGGAGCTACATTACACCATTCTTTTTCTATTTATTTATTTATTTTTGGTCAGTCGTGGGGCTTGAACTCTGGGCCTGGACACTGTCCCTGAGCTCTGCAGCTCAAGACTAGCACTTTACCACTTGAGCCACAGTGCTACTTCCTTTCTGCTTATGTGGTTCTGAGGAATCAAACCAAGGGCCTCATGCATGCGAGGCAAACAGTCTCCCACTGAGCCACCTTCCCAGCCAATTTTCTATGTATTTCTATTTCTTTTTCTTTTTTTTT
>NW_012273488.1:0-3303 GCF_000151885.1 Dipodomys ordii
GGCTTTTTTCTTTTTGCTTATGTAGTGCTGAGGAATGGAACCCAGGGCCTCATGCATGCAAGGCAAGTGCTCTACCACTGAGCCACCTTCCCAGCCCTGCACCATTTTTTGACCTGTTTGTAACCATTTTTTTTAGACAACCCTAAGTTTGTTTATTTAAATAAATAGGAATGGAAGACATTTTAGTGTTGTTAAAAAAAATAGAAATGCCTTGTGTGGATCAGGATTATATGCACTCAAAGCATTCAAGGAAAATAAGTGATCTTGTACTATAAAAAAATAAAAAAAAATAGAAATACCACTCTGTTCTTGAAAAGGGTCACAAATTATATGCCAAAATTCATATTCCATTTACATTTTTAAAAACTAGTGGGGTATACTGAGGGTTTGTATTCAGAGCCTTGGGCTTGCTAGGTAGGTGCTCTATCAGTTGAACAACACTGCCAACCCTTTTTGCTTTTGTTGTTTTTCAAATAAGACCTCTCATTTATGCAGGGGCTATTGTAGACTAAGATCATCTCAATATGAGTAACTAAGATGACAGGCACATATCTCTGTGGTCCTCCCTATCTTAGCCTCTCAAGTAGATATGATGACAGGTATGAGCCACAATGCTCAGCTCATCAATATTTTTTCCAGTACCAGGGTTTGAATTCAGGGCCTGTGCTTTCTCAGCTTATTTACTTGATGAGTGTTGTACTACTTCAGCCATACCTCCACCCTGACTTTTTGATAACCATTTTGGAAATGAAATCTTGAAGATTTCTCTGCCTGGGCTGGCTTTGAACTATGTATGGTCCTCTGAATCTCAGGGTCTTGAGTAGCTAAGATTACAGGCATGATCCAATAGAACCTAGCCAAAACTATTTTAATGATTTATCAGTCTTCTCTCAATAGAGTTGGAAAAAAAGGTTAGACAGTTAAATATTGTATATGTTATATAATATTATAGAATATTACTTAGCCAAAAAGAAAAATGAAATCATGTCACTGAAGGAAAATGGATGGATCTGGAGATCATCATGTTGATCAAAATAAGTCAAACTGGAAAATCCAGATTATTGTGTGTTCTCATTCATCTGTGGAATCGAGAACTAGAATGATGATGATGACACCAGCAGTGGTAATGGGGTATGAATATAAAGGAGACTATCTACAGGTGATCAGTTAGAGAGATTAAAGAGAGGATACTAAGGAGCAAAGAAGATCAAATACTGACAGATATGTGCATATATATATATATGCACATATATATCAACAACATAATGAAACCCACCAAATATTGTTTGAAAAGTGAGGAGAGAGTAAGCAATGGGAATATGGTAAATTTGTTCAAAGTGCACTATGTGCGTGCATAGAAATATCACAATAAAAACCCCTCATATTACAAATGGATGTTAAAAGATTAAAAATAAATTAAAAAAAGAAGAAGATTGTTGGACATAGATGGCTCATACCTATAATCTCAGCTACTCAGGAGTCTGAGATCTAAACATCGTAATTTGAAGCTGCTGAGTCAGAAAAGTCCATAAGACTCTCATCTCCAATTAACCACCAGAAAGCCAGAAGTAGAGCTTTGGCTCAAGGATAGTGTCCCTGAGCAAAAAGAAAAATAAAACCCAAAGGACAGCACCCAGGTTCTTAGTTCCAGCCCCAGTACTGGCAGGATCACATACACACCATCACCACCACCACCACACAAAAGAAAGAAAGAAAAAGAAGATTGAAAAACAGATTATTAGTCATTCTTATAACTTCCTCAATTTCTAAGAGATATACCAAAGGAGCTTCTCTAAGACTGAATTACCAAATAACTATATTAGTGGCTATCAAAGTGTGGATTCCAGACAAGCCACATCTACACCAACTGGCAATTTGTCAGAAATGTGAATTTCCAGTTCCCACCTAGAACCAGAAATTCCACAAGTAAGACCCAGCAGGCTGTTTTGCCAACTCCTTTAGGTGTTTCCAATGCCTGCTCAAGTTTGCAAACAACTGCCAACATTGTACCTTTAACTCCTCCTAACTCATCATTCAAATCATTCAAATATTGACATTTGAATATTGACATTCAAATATTCAAATATTCAGTACACCTTTGACATTGTACTAGCTATCAGTTGCTATACTTAAATATTGCCACAATCTTAGCAGTTTACCACCACACATTCATGTTCTCCCAATTTCTGTGGGTCAAGAGTCTGAGTGTGACTTAGCCAAGTCTCCCAAGTCCCCAAGAATGTAATCAAAGTATGGCAGGGAGTGCAGTCATACTTGAGGCATGTCGGGGAGGAGTTACTTCTCAGTCACATGGTTGTTGGCAGTACAGTATCAGTTCTTTACTGGCTGCCAACTAAAGGCTTTTCTCAATTTTTTCCATATGGGCCTTTCCAGCGCAACCACTTGCTCCCTCAAAACCAGAACTGAGTCTCTCTGCTAGAATTCTGAGCTCCAAGTGAGTCCTAAGTCCCAACCAGATTCAAGGAGTGGGGCTACACAAAGGCCAGGCTATCAGAAAGCCAGGATTATGGGGTGATTTTAGAACCCGTCTGTCATATCACTCAATAATTTTTAAATGCCTTTGCCTTACTGTGTGTTTTAACTCTATTTATCAAAACCTCCAAGATTCCATTTTGATCATTCAATAATATGATTCTGGAAAATGTTCATTGGAACCTTTCTGTCAAAGTTGATTGTCAAGCTAATCCTCAAAATCAGACTTAACTCCTGTCAGGAAGAGTCTGATGTCATTTTTCAGTTCAAAGAAATCTGTTACGACAAATTTGAAGGGATGAAGCTTAAGAAAACTAATTTTGTAGTATGTATCGTAAGAAATCTTTCTAAAGAGCTAAGTATGGTGATGCAATTTCAGCATTCAGGAGGCTGGGGCGGAAAGATTGAGGGGTTCAAAGCCAGCATTAGCTATAATAAAGCATGAGACTTCTAGTAAACATCTGAGTAAAGCAGAAAAGGTCAGATAAGGTGATGTTAGGGAAATGAACCCTAAGATATGTATTCAAATGTTTTTTTTTCATATGATTGTTTCTAACACATTTATAAGATTATTTCTTTGTTGCTTTATATGTCCCTCCCCCACAGTATAACCCCTGCTTTCACTGTATTTGATGTCGCTATAATTTGTGGAGGGGAAGGGGAAAAAACAAATAGCTTAAATGGGGATACAGGTGGACCCATTGCAACAATGAGATGTACAAGTCGTTATGTCGAAAACGAACTTTACAACTTTGGTAGAGGGGGGGAGAGAACGGGGCAGGAAGGACAGGGTGGGGGGGGCGGGAGGAG
>NW_012273489.1:0-1832 GCF_000151885.1 Dipodomys ordii
GTGTGTGTGTGTGTGTGTGAATTTAAAGGGTATTGTGGGAAGCTGGTGTCTTTACCTCTCATTCTTTCTTGCTTCCTACTATACACTCCCTACCACCTACTGCCCCTCCTCAGGCTCCCAAAGAAACAGGGCCAATCCATCATTACAGGGGATATGCAAAAACTATCCGTCAAAATAAATCTTTCATCTTTGTAAGCTGATGGTCTCAGATATTCATTATAGAGACAGAAAGGTGACTAACACAGTTACCTAGATGAGATTACATTGCAGCTTCTGCTTTGGGTCTACTAAACTGTTACCCTGAAATTACTATGGTGAACAGAAAACAGAAGGATAAAAAGCCACATAGCAAGGAGTCAGCCATAGAATTGAGAGATATTATATAAAATATTATTACAGTAGGTTTGGAGTTATAATACTACATAGCTATAGACAACTAAAATAGATATTGATACCCAAAAGAGACTATAAAAAGTATCATGCATACTCCGATATGTCTCTCTTTTGACAGAATAATCAGATTGTTTGAGAAAATGTGTCAAATCTAATATGCTTAAAACATTATAAAACTCAGCACGTTACCACGTTCTTTATTATTGTTATTCATTTGTTCCTTTGAACATAAAACTACAAGAACACTTATTATTTGGACATGTCTATATAGCCTTTGTATGAAAATATCCATTGTTTCTGTGCCAGATTATCATACTGCTTCTCAATGTTCTCCATGATTTCTTGGAAGTAAGTGTGGGTTCTGATGTGTGCAAGTCCTCAACATTCTCTCCACCATTCACTGATTTAATGTTTAAAGGCAAATGAGCCATTTTGATAATAATTCCTGTTCTTACTTTTTTGCCTTGAGGCTCATTAGCTTGTATTTCTTTTCATTGAATCCAGCCATTGCTTTCATCTTCAAGTTATTGTAAAAGATTTTTGCCTTTTTTTGTCCTTTTTTTCTGATGATCACCATTTTCACTTCATTTTCTTTGACCTTCTGCTTCCATCTCATTGATGGACATAATTATCTTTCTGCTTCAGAATAGCTGAGTAGGTAAAATTCCCAGCTCTAGAATCAGAACTAGCCTTTCTCCTTTCTGGTTATCGATTAAATAATTGGACTATCATTGTGGCAGATTATTAATCATGATAACAGTAACCAAAAAGTCTTTTTAAACACCTCAAATATGCTTGATGCTTTTCTATATAAATCAATTGAATATCTGTGACCCTTTGAACCCAGTACAGAGTATAGTCCCATTTTCAAACAGTGAAACTTAAGACAAAAGACATTGTTCTATTTACTTTGCAGTTGTTGGAAGTAATGTGCCTTCAATTTCCCATGCAATAGATGGAGAACATAAATTATAATGCATGAACCAATCAAAAGCAAAAATAGTAGATTTTGAAGTTAATAATTGTTATTCAGGGCTGGGAATGTGGCTTAGTGATAGAATATTTGCCTAGCATGCATGAAGCTCACTACACATAAACAGAAAAAAAAAGCCGGAAGTGGTGCTGTGGCTCAAGTGGTAGAGTGCTAGCCTTAAGCAAAAGAAGCTCAGGGACAGTGCCCAGGCCCTGAGTTCAAGCCCCAGAACTGGCAAAAAATAATAATAATTGTTATTCAGTGGCTAGAGAACAATGTTTCCTTGGAATGGAACTACACATCTGGTATGAATATCCAAGAATTTCCTGGCATATTCTTCAGGATCTGGGTCTGGTATGTGTGACATCATAAAATTACCTACCTCTCTTTCAAGAAAACATTTGGTTTGCAGTACAGAATGTAAGAAGAAACCCTGGGTATACAACTGATATGCTTTCTACCCCAG
>NW_012273490.1:0-2325 GCF_000151885.1 Dipodomys ordii
TCAGCTCTTCAGCTCAAGGCGAGCGCTCTACCACTTGAGCTACAGCGCCACTTCCGGTTTTCTGGTGGTTTATTGGAGATAGGAGTTTCATGGTCTTTCCTGCCCGGGCTGGCTTTGAACCGCGATCCTCAGATCTCAGCCTCCTGAGTAGCTAGGATTACAGGCGTGAGCCACCAGCGCCCAGCTTTCTTAAACATTTTTAACTTACAAAACCTATTGATTATGGAAATGAAAATATAAACATAAAAAGGAGCCATAATGTCCACCTAAAGATAGTCTTATTTACTTGTAGCTTTCCCCATGCATTTTCTCTAGCTGAGAGCCCATTAAGTACAGCTGTGGTCCTGTCCTTTCTCTCAGTGATATACCATACCTATAGGTGACCTTAGTTCCTTTCAGTGGCTGTGCCTTGCTGCACTGAACACCTTTGTGTGCAAGGCTTTTTCCGAACTTCAGGTGATTTCCGTAGCGTACATTCCCAGTGACAGAATTTGCTGCCTTAAGCAGCAAAGAGGATTTTTTTTAAATGACTATTGATAAGAAATAGATTTCCAAAACAGTGTTAGTGTTTCATACATCAGGGTTTGAGAAGAATGTAAAGGTAGAAATTAGTATGAGCGAAATGTGGGTAGAACTCAGAAAAGAGCTGAAGTAGGTGGAGACGCCCGGATGTCCTTGTTGGCTAGTTTTCTGCTGTGGTCATGCTCTGCACTCATCTGCTTTTGCATTCTGGCTTGATCTCTCTCAAGCTTCTCTTGGTGCTCTGCCTTTTTGAACACAGACTTTAATTTGCCACCATAGTTATTTATTTTTCTTCCCAAGACTGTGATTTGAACTCAGTCTCTGCTGCTTTCACTCCTTGGCTTCTACTCTACCACGTAAGCCATGTTTCCAACCACAAAACTTTCGTTTTTTTAGTTGTATTCATTTTTTTTTTTTTGGCCAGTCCTGGGGGCTTGAACTCAGGGCCTGGGCACTGTCCCTGAGCTGCTTTTTTTGCTTAAGGCTAGCTTCCTACTACTTGAGCCACAGCACCACTTCTGACTTTTTATGTTTCTGTGGTACTGAGGAATCAAACCTAAGATTTCAGGCATGCAAGGCAAGTACTCTACCACTAAGCCACATTCCTAGCCCTTTTAAGCTGATGAAATAATATTCCTGGGAATGAGTATGATTCTGTGAGATAATGGGTTAACTACTAGAAAATGGAGCAAGCACTTTAAAAATTGATAACAAAGAATTAAAAACTAAAATATATTTACACCTGTACTTCTTTCATGGGTATATGTTGTATCTGTCCCTGTAGCCTTTTTTTTTTTTTTTTTTTAGTTCCTAAGTGTCATTGGTATTGTAGCCAAGAACCACTTTCGTCTTTAGGGAAATAAAATGAGCTTCCTTAAGAGGTTTCATTTATCCATCACTAAAAGTCACATGCAATACAGTTAAGTTATGACTTCTTTTTGTTGGTCATGGGGCTTGAACTCTGGGTGCTGTCAGCTCAAGGCTTGTGCTCTACCACTTGGGCCACAGGGCCACTTCCAATTATGACATTTAATTACTAATCTAATCATTTGTTAGACCTTAGGAATATAAATGGATAAGATGAACTAAGAAACTAAACAACCCTAGGACTGGGAACTAAATGACAATGCTATGCAATACATAGAATTTAGGTTTTTGTTTAGTTTCCTATGGAATGAAATGAAATTTGATGCATACAGGAAGGAAATGTGGAAAGAGGAAATAGGAGTGAGAATTTTGAAAGAAACCAAGACTGAAGGTCCATTCCAGGGTACTAGCCATGTGTTAGAGAAGGGCCACACAGGGGCTGGGAAGGTAGCTCAGTGGTAGAGTGCGTGCCTTGCATGCATGAGGCCTTGGGTTCGATTCCTCAGCACCACATATGCAGAAAAAGCTGGAAGTGGTGCTTGGCTCCAGTGGTAGAGCACTAGCCTTGAGCTGAAGAGCTGAGGGACAGTGCTCAGGCCCAGAGTTCAGGCCCCATGACTGGCAAAGAAAGAAAGAAAGAAAGAAAGAAAGAAAGAAAGAAAGAAAGAAAGAAAGAAAGAAAGAAAGAAAGAAAAGGGCGCATAGTTGGCTGTCTTTTCAAAGAAGAAGGGTCAATCATTGTGTGATCCAGAGAGTCCATGGGATTAAGGACTAACCAGGGCGCATGGCCCTTCATAGAGCTAGAAGGAGAGAGGATGTCATCGATGGTTTGTCAAAGAGATTGATGATGATGATGATGATGATGGGGGAAGAGGAGGAAGAGGAGGAGGAGAAAGAAGGAGGAAGAGAAGGAGAAGAGGAGGAGGAGGAGATATG
>NW_012273491.1:0-2620 GCF_000151885.1 Dipodomys ordii
TTATGTGGTGCTGAGGAATCGAACCCAGGGTCTCAGGCATGCAAGGCAAGCGCCCTACCACTGAGCCACCTTCCCAACCCCATGTCAGGTAATCTTACCCTTCCTTCACCACATAGTGCAGTTTCCCTTTTAGTGCCTCTGTACTTCTCCACTTAGAGTATCATGTCATTTCACCTAATACTAGCCTGTTAGTCAAGAGGAGAAGAGTGGGTGTATGAATTTGCAAGTCAAAGTCTGCTTCATCCTGTTCACAGAAAGAGGGGGTACTAGTTCCCACCTAGAAGAGAGACACATCTGAAGTGCAACAGAATTTGGGAATACAAAATGTTCAAGATCATCAACTGAGACTCTAATCATATGGCTTTGAGTCTCACCCCTTTCCATGTACGACCTGGCTGTGGCACAACAGGATTTCTGAGATTGAGAATTCAACTTCTCTGGAGATCTTCTGTGAAGAGGAAAGCTGCTTATCTACTATCCAGATAGCCTCTGTATGTTTCAAACCCAGTAGTTGTTCATCCTTAGCCTTCCACTATCTTATTACAATGCATCAATTAATAAACTTGAATAGCAGCTACCAATTACACAAATCCTTAGAGTTAATATTATCTCTGGAAAAGCTCAGGCAGCTAAACAATTCTACCAGCTAGTGATCTCCCTTCCACACTCATGGGAGAGGTTTGACCATGACAGTGTTTCAGAATATGGAGGTATTGAATATAGTCTTCATTGTCCAACAGTGAATTATTGGCTCTCAAATCCCATGGAAGAATCTTTCCCCTAGTTTTATTCTCGACATTGCTGTCCTTGATTGGATTTACTGAGAGAAACTGAGAAGACTGGGTACAAGAAATTTCCTGACAAGTAGTCTTGATCAAGAATAATACTTGTATCTAGTGGGAATTTGATAGGGGGATAGGTGGAAAGGTGGTTCTGTAGCACTGTCCTGGGGAGTTGTTGGGCTAGAGTTGAGAGGAGGAGGCCAGGACTCTGTGTACACTCACTGAATGGTCCTCGGATTGGGGCTGCTCGGGCAGGGGCCACTTGGCTTTGTGCAGTGTGGCTCTCCTCAGTCCAAGGTAGTTCCCGAGCAGGAAACCTGGGAATTAGAGAGAGGCTTCCTTGCATGCCACACCCAGGGTGTGTCCTGTCTCTACGGACCTGGGTAATGCATCATAGCACATCCATGTGGGATACATCCCATTTCTACACCTACTGTGGGTGCAAACCTTAGTGAGATCCTTTCTCCTCTCTCCTCTCTGTCTAGGTCTCATCAGAAACCATACATTCTAGACTAGCACAGAATCTCTGTGTCAGGGTGTCTGCATTGGATAGTATCTAAGAAAATACCTCCCCTCCAACAGAATAATGTTCTATCAATGTTGTGACTTACCTTCTTCAGGTGGCACATGATAGAGAAGGAAAAAAATTGACAAGGATCAGTCCTATTTTAGAATCCTTTCCTGTCACTGAGCGTCTTTGGGATTTTGACTAAGTGTTACAGACTTCTCTATGTCTCAGAACTTTTTAGCTGCCAAGTGGGGGTTCTGAAAATGACTTCATGGGGTTCATGTCAGGTTGAGATGACATTAATTTCTCATTACTGTTCCATTTGTCTTACTTTCAGTGAATCCTAAGTGACAACTTTGGTTGATGTATCCTGCTCTGTTTTAAAACAAACATTCACTCGTCTCATCAGTCCACAGAGCTGAAGCGTGGTTGAAATATCCAGACATTTTAGCCCGTGATGAGCCATGTCCGAGTGTGCAGTGGAAACTTCACTCCGCAGGCCCAGCGGGCATCTGCAGCCGGCCTGGGGAGCTGGGGCGTGGGCCCTGCATACGGCGGAGATTCTCTCACCACTGGGCCTTCCAGACACAACCCCCACTGAGAACATCACCCAGATAGCCGGTCATTCCTTTTTTTTAGTAAGTTTTTTTGTTGTGAAATTACTGTACAGTGGGGTTATCGTGTCATTCTTTTATTCTACTCAGATGAGTTGTTTTTTTTTGGTGATGAAAGCAGTCCAGTGCCTTTGAGAAGGTAAGTACTTACTCAAGCGAGACCTGACCTGAGAGCCGAAGGAGGGCTCAGGTCAGTGTGACAGGAGAGGTGGCTGAAGAACTAACATTATATGCTTTTTATTTTTGTAATGAGGGGTTACAATTACATGGGCAAGGAAATGAGTACAGTTCTTATCAAGCATTGTTGTCCCGTCTTTTGTTTTCCCTTCCCATCCCTTCCCATCTCCCCCCGGCCTCCCTGCCCCCACCAAAGTTGTAAAGTTAGTTTTTTTGACATAACGTCTTGGACATCTCATTGTTGCAATGGATCCACCTGTATCTCTATTTAAACAATTTGTTTTTTCCCTTCCCCTCCACAAAGTATACCAACATCAAATACAGTGAAAGCAGGGGTTATACCGTGGGGGAGGGACATACAAACCAACAAAGAAATAATCTTATAAATATGTTAGAAACAATTGCATGACAGAAAATAAACATTTGAATCCTTATCTTGGAGTTCATTTTGCCTAACATCAACTTATCTGACCGTTTCTACTTGTCTCAGACAAAAGACTACACTAAAGCTACCAGCACAACTATGTTTATTGCAGCAT
>NW_012273492.1:0-3810 GCF_000151885.1 Dipodomys ordii
TGTCCCTCAGCTCTTCAGCTCAAGGCTAGCGCTCTACCACTTGAGCCACAGTGCCACTTCTGGCTTTTTTTCTTTTTTTGCTTATGTGGTGCTGAGGAATCCAACCCAGGCCCTCAGGCATGCAAGGCAAGCACTCTACCACTGAACCACCTTCCCAGCCCATGCTGTGATTATTTTTGCAAAATACAGTCTCCTATCATGTGAACTCGTTACCTCTATTTTGTATTAGTCATTTTCATATTTAACTGATCTTCTCTGCTACACAGTAAACTTTTTTTTACAGTCACATGAACATGGTAATGAGTACACTTCCCATTGAGCATTGTTACCCCCTCCATTGTTTTCCCCCTACCATCCCTTCCCTCCCTACCTTCCTCGTGGTTCTTTTTTTTAAATTATGATTGATTACATAATTTCCCAAATTTCACACTATTGTGGAATAATGATGCTCATTTAAAGTCACAAGTTCATTCTAACTTTCCTGGACACAGTAAACTTTTGGCAGAGGAATCAAACTTCTACTTTTTTTTTTTTTTGCCAGTCTGGGGGCCTTAACTCAGGGCCTGGGCACTGTCCCTGAACCTCTTTGTGCTCAAGGCTAATGCTCCACCACTTGAGCCACCGCGCCACTTTCGGCTTTTTCTGTGTATGTGGTGCTGAGGAATCGAACCCAGGGCTTCATACATGCTAGGCAAACACTGTCCCACTAAGCCACATTCCCAGCCTCAGAGAAATCAAACTTTTGTTCAGTTTACAACATCTTAAAATGATTGGCCTAAACTCAATTATGATACAAGATTACCAGACAATTACATGAACACAATATCCTTTCAATAAAAATACACCAAATTAAGCCAAGCACCAGTGGCTCCTGCCTGTAATCCTAGCTGAGATCTGAGGATCACAGTTCAAAGCCAGCCTGGGCAGGAAAGGCATGAGACTCTTACCTCCAATTAACCACCAGAAAACTGTGGCACTGTGGCTCAAAGTGGTATAGCACTAGCCTTGAACTGAAGAGCTCAGGGACAGCACCCAGACCCTAAATTCAAGCCCCATGACTGACTAAATAAAGATACGCTAAATTAAAATCTGATCTACAGAAGCAGAACAGTAACCTATATTTTAATTGCCTGGCTCTTGGATGGTTCCTTATTCTTAGAAAGAGCCTGGAATAAGCTGATATTCTGGATCGCTTTTGTGAAAAACCTTTCCATCATTCCTGAGTCTCACTATGACTACATGCTACCCAGAACTTTTCCTTAAGTAACTGCAAAATGCCACCTGAGCTACATCTATCAGAATTCTTACTCTTCCTTGACCTTTCAAATTGCTTTAGCATAGGAACAAGAAAGTATATGAGCCAGGCGCCAGTGGCTCACGCCTGTAATCCAAGCTACTCAAGAGGCTGAGATCTGAGGATCATGGCTCAAAGCCAATCCCAGGCAGGAAAATCTATGAGACTCTTATTTCCAATAAGCCACTAGAAAACCGGAAGTGGCTCTGTGGCTTAAGCGGTAGAGCACTCGCCTTGAGCTGAAGAGCGCAGCAACAGCGCCCAAGCCCAGAGTTCAAACCCCACGACTGACAAAAAGAAGAAAAAAGAAACAAAAACTGTCTCTAAGCATGAAATACTTTTTTTCAAATAGATTGTTAGTTCATGGAGGACAGAGGGCAACCTATTTTATTTATCTTTTTTGTTGTTGCTTTATTTTTCAAACAGGGCTAAGCATTCTGGACCATAATCTTCATATTTATCCTTCCTGAATGGCTGAGATAGCAGATGTGGGCCAGCACACCAAACTGTTATTGGCTGAGAAGCAATCACTCAAACATTTTGCTTAGACTGGCCTTGAACTGCAATCTCTGCCTCCTGAGAGCCCTGCCCCTTTCTATGTGCTTCTAAAATCAAAAGCAATGGTATATATTGAAAAGGTATTCAATATAATATTCTTGTGAAATATTCATCTCATTTCTTATTTTTGTTTAACCATAGCTTGTTCTCAGTATGAGTAAGACAGAGAGCACTACTAACATAATACAAGTTTAATACACGTTTCCTAAATTAACTGATTTTGCAATTAGTAGTGCGAAAATAAGTCTGCTTTAGATTGTAATTGTCAGATTGAAATGAAACAAATGACTCATCCCACCCCAGTCATAATGATACTCATCAAGAAGACAATAGGGATGGGGAAAAAAGAACAGAGTTTCATCTAATGTACAATACATGCATGGGTGAAATATCTCATCAAAACTTATTTATATAACTAAGGTGCACCAAGAGAAAATACACAACAACAAATGGTGGTAAAGATGGTGGAGAGGGACCCTTCTACATTGTTGGTGGGAATCTAAATTAGTACAGCCACATGGAAATTCATATACACCACTCTTGTGTAAACATCCAAAGAAATCTAGGTCAGCATACAATGTAGATACCTGCAAATCTGTGTTTAAAGCAACACTATTCATAATAATTATGTTATAGAATCAGTTTAGGTGCCCATCAGTAGATAAATGGATAGAGAAAATGTGGTATACACAATGGATTATAAAAGCCATAAAAATGAAATTATGTCATCTGCAGGAAAATAGATGGAATTAGGAGATCATTATGTTAAGTGAAATAAGGGACTCAGAAAGACAAATACCATATATATACATAGATAGATAGATAGATATATTGTCAGTCATGGGGCTTGAACTCAGGGCCTTGGCATTGTCCCTCAGCTCTTTAGCTCAAGGCTAGCATTCTACCACTTTGAGCCACAGAACACTCCCAATTTTCTGGTAGTTAACAGGAGATAATAGTCTCACAGACTCTCCTGCCCAGGATGGCTTTGAACCACTATCCTCAGATTTCAGCCTCCTAAATAGCTAGGATTACAGGTATGAGCCACTGGCACATGGCCCAAACTAGTTCTTACAAGGCAGAAAAATTAGTTTTACTCAGAACAATGTGTCATTTTAAGTAGTTGCTAAGTACTCACTACAAAATTTAAGCTCTACATTTTTCAGACAGACTCTGTAGCCCAGACTAGCCTTGAACTTGTGGTCCTTCTGCCTCAGCCTCCTGAGAGCCCAGCACACCACGATGCCCTGCTTAAGCTTTATTCTTCACTGAACATTAAGCCAGCGTAGACATGCCTGACATAAACAGAATACAAATGCCACATTATGACATCTCTAGGATGAAAAAAGCAATGTGTATTTAATTTGGAATTCTTCAATAGCCCCTTTCTGCAAAGTAATTAAAAATATAAGTAGTAATAAGAGGGTTAACATATTCCTCATGGCTCACACTGGATATGATGTATCAAATCATAACAAATGCTGGGTATCGGTGGCTCACACCTGTAATCCTAGCTTAGGAGGCTGAGATCTGAGGATCCAGGTTCAAAGTCAGCCTGGGCTACGTGAGACTCTTATCTCCAATAAACCACTCAGAAAACCAGAAGTGGCACTGTGGCTCGAATGGTAGAGCGCTGGCCTTGAGCTGAAGAGTTGAGGGACAACGCCCAGGCCCACAGTTCAAGCTCTAAAACCTAGAAAGAAAAAGGAAGGAAGGAGGAAAGGGAGGGAAAGAGGGAGGGAGCTGGGCACTGGTGGCTCAAGCCTGTCGTCCTAACTACTCAGGAAGCTGAGATCTGAGACTCACAGTTCAAAGACAGTCCAGGCAGTCCATGAGTCTCTCTTTTTTTGGGGGGGATGTCAGGTCATGGGGCCTGAACTCTGGGCCTGGGCACTGTCCCTCA
Source organism: Dipodomys ordii (assembly GCF_000151885.1). Taxonomy (NCBI): domain Eukaryota; kingdom Metazoa; phylum Chordata; class Mammalia; order Rodentia; family Heteromyidae; genus Dipodomys; species Dipodomys ordii. The sequence continues at coordinate 3,756 of NW_012273492.1, forward strand.
GCTCTTCAGCTCAAGGCTAGTGCTCTACCACTTGAGCCACAGTGCCACTTCCAGC
>NW_012273493.1:0-2413 GCF_000151885.1 Dipodomys ordii
TTTGAGCTGAAGAGCTGAGGGACAGCGCCCAGGCCCAGAGTTCAGGCCCCACGACCGGACCCAAAAAAAAAAAAATCATTTTTCACTGATGATGTGATTTTTGTTTTTGAGCCGTTCTCACTAGCCCAGGCTGGCATCGAACTTGTTCTGTATCCCACCAGAGCCTTCAGAGTGCTAAAGCTATAGAAAGGTGCCACCATCCCAGTCCATGATATGATTTTTATTTTGGTTTGGTTTTTCATGCCAGATCTGGGGTTTGAACTCAGAGTCTGGGCACAGTCCCTGAGCTTTTTTGCTGAAAGCTGGAGTTCTACTACCTGAGCCACTGCTCCAGTTCTAGGTTTGCTTTTTTTTGGTGGGTTAATTGAAAATAAGAGTCTCCCGGACTTTATTATCTGGGCTGGCTTTGAACCACTACACACAGATGTCAGTTTCCTGAGTGGCTAGGATTATAGGTGTGAATCAATGGCACCTACCTTCCTCAAGTCTTCTCTTAATTAAAACAAATTTTCCACTGGATCCTTGTACCAACACACATACACAAGAAGATTTGTGTCTGTCAGTTTGTTAAAACTTAATGATAGTCTTTTCCTAAGAAATAGTATTCATATCTTCACATCCAGTACTGAGCTCATATATATATAATTATCATATTTCTTGACATAATATCTATATTTACTCATAAAACCAAAAAAAGATTCTCCCTTGGACTGCATTTGTATAATAAACTGTAACCATGGGTTGAATCTTGTTTTTCTTTTCTGTTAAGCATGGCTGTTAAATTTGTTCTAGGGATTCATCTCCCATAGTGGCTTGTGAAGTGGCCACAGTAATTTGGAGATGCTTCAACTGAGTGGCACTTCCTTGAAAACAAACCTCGAGAATGGGAAAAGAGGCCTCTTTATTACTTGAGAAGACGGAGCAGTACCCCGCCCTTGCTCCCTCAGCCCTCTGGGCTCTCACTTGGCTCTCTGTGGACTCTGTCCTGATGTGGGCCTTCCTTGGGGAGGGGACTCTGCCTGGATTCCCTGTTCAGAGTGTCATTAAACAAACAGGATGGATAGTGCGGCACTTCTTCCTCCGAACAGGGGCTCAGCGAACTACACCGTGGCTTCCTCTTCTCCTGGGCCTTCTGCTGAGAAGCTGCTTGCTTGAAAAAAAAAAAAAAAGATTTTTTTTTTTGTCAGTCCTGGGATTTGAACTCAGGGCCTGGATACTATCTCTGAGCTTTTTGCTCAAGACTAGAGCTCTACCACTTGAGCCACAGTGTCACTTCTGGCTTTTTCTGTATATATGGTACTGAGGAATGGAACCCAGGACGTCAGGCATGGTAGGCAGGCACTCTACCATTGAGCCACCTTCCCAGCCCAAAGCCAACATATTCTAACATGCCTATTTATCCCTAAATCCATTCACAGCATTTAAGGTGTATTTATTTTTGTTTTGTTTTGTTTTTTGGCGCTGAGTCCTGGGGCTTTAACTCAGGTCCTGGATATTATTCCCAGGATTCTTTTTCTCAAGGCTAGCACTCTGCCACTTTGAGCCACAGTGCCACTTCTGGTTTTCTGATGGTTAACTGGAGATAAGAGTCTCATGAACTTTCCTGCCTGGGTTGGCTTCAAATTGCTACTCAGGCCCCTGAGTAGCTGGGATTACAGGCATGAGTCACCAGCACCTGGCTAGCATCTAGGTTTGTTTTTTTTTAATGGGTTGAACTGTATATGAAAGATATTTTGAGAGATCGGAACAAATATTCTTCATAATCAGATATCTCCCTACCTAAGGTACCATGCACAAAAAAAAAATCATGACAAGTTTTCACCAAACACAGTATCTGAAACTTAATACAATATAATTTTAATCTCTCCATCTCTGATACTGGATCTCATTATGTAACCCTGGCTGGTCTGGCCTGAACTTACTATGTAGCCTACATTGGCTTCTAACTCAAAATTCTCCTGTGTCATCCTTCTAGAAGCTAATGTGCTGGGATTATAGGCATGTGCTCCCCAGTTTGGCTCTCAGTTTCTCTTTGATATCATGAAGTCAAAATAATATTCTCCAGAAAAATTCCCAATATAGAAACGGATGCATTCCTTTCCTTATCTCCAAAGGCAGATGATTACAATTTTTTTTTTAGCATTCTATGAAAACTACACTGAAAATACACTGTAGAAATATAGTGTTTCCAGATGAGAAACTCTTCTCATAGAAGACCTAGCAAAAGTTGGGGGAAAGTAGCATGAGCCACTAAAAGGCTAAATTATCAAAGAATGAAAAAAATCTGACATCCTAGGCTATGTACCGGGTGGCTTGTGCCTGTAATCCTAGACACTCAGGAAACTGAGATCTGAGTAGCTCAGTGACCCACCAGTGCCCAGATTTCTGTCTCATATTTCTTTTTTTTTTTTTT
>NW_012273494.1:0-1117 GCF_000151885.1 Dipodomys ordii
GCTCTACCACTTGAGCCACAGCGCCACTTCCGGCTTTTTTTTTCTGCTTATGTGGTGCTGAGGAATCGAACCCAGGGCCTCAATGCATGCAAGGCAAGCGCTCTACCACTGAGCCACCTTCTCAGCCCCTCTCCCCTTTCCTTCTTGCTCTTCCTTCTCCTTTCCTTCCCCCTCCCCCCCCCCACATCTTTCTATATTTTTTCTCACTATGTTACTCAGGCCAGTGTCAAACCTAGACTGGCTCAGATGATCCTTTCTCAGCCTCCTAAGTAGCTGAAACTACAGGCACAAGCTATTGTGCCTCGCTTTAGTTCTTTTTTGTTTTGAACCTAGGACCTTGTGCTTCATTGGCTTGCTTGCTCAGCTGGCACTTGAGTTATATTTCCCAGCCTTTTTTTTTGTTTTTGCTTGAGTTATTTTTAAATAGGGTTTCATGTTTTTACCTGGTATCCATCTTTGGACTAAGATCCTTCTATCTACTTTTTTTTTTTTTTTTGTACCGTTATGGGGCCTGAACCCTGGGCCTGGACGCTGTCCCTCAGCTCTTCAGCTCAAGGCTAGCGTTCTACCGCTTGAGCCACAGTGCTACTTCCGGCTTTTTTCTTTTTGCTTTTGTGGTGCTGAGGAATAGAACCCAGGGCTTCATGCATGCAAGGCAAGCACTCTACCACTGAGCCACCTTCCCAGCCCCAAGATCCTTCTGTCTAATGCCTCCTTCTTAGCTGGAATGACAAGCACTTACCACCTCACTCAAATAATTGGTTGAGATGGGTGGTGTCTCACTTTTTACTCCAGGCTGGCCTGGATTCTCTTGCTCTCTGCTGAGTAGCTGAGATTATAGTTGTGTACCATCATGTCCATTTGGAGGATGCTTTTGTGCTGACGTTCCTAGAAACAGTGCTAACCCTTGAGTGGTGGGCTCACTGTGTGCACAAAGTTTTAAGGTAAAAAAAGTCTGCTTTTTGGGAGTTCAGAAAATGCCACCCAGATAAGCAAAGGTCAGAGAGTCAGAGTGGAAGAAGTGGTCCTGGGGCCTGAACTCTGGGCCTGGGCGCTGTCCCTCAGCTCTTCAGCTCAAGGCTAGCACTCTACCACTTGAGCCACAGCGCCACTTCTG
>NW_012273495.1:0-2188 GCF_000151885.1 Dipodomys ordii
TTAAGTCTTTAGCCCACTTATTTTTGGGCAGTTGTTTCTTTGAGGATTTGTTGTTGGAGGATTTTTTGAGTTCCAAGTATATTTTAGATATGAGACCCTTGTCCGTTGTATGGCTAGTGAAGATCTTCTCCCAGTCTGTGGGCTTTCTACTGATCTTGCTAGCTATGTCCTTTGCCATGCAGAAGCTCTGCAATTTCATGCAATCCCATTTGTCCAACCTTTGATTTGTTGTATTTCTGGGTCTCTATCAAGAAAATTTGGGCCTGCGCCAAGGAGACCTAGGGTTTCTCCTATTCCATCCTGTAATGTTTTCAGAGTATCTGCTTTGACTCCGAGGTCTTTGATTCTTTTGGAGCTAATTCTGGTACAGGGTGATATATAAGGATCTAGCTTTAGTTTTCTACAAGTGATTAATCAATTTTGCCAGCACCATTTACTGAAGAGGCTGTCTTTCTTCCATTCTATTTTTTAGCTCCCTTATCAAAGATTAGATGGCTATGGTCTGTGGGTTCATTTCTGGGTTTTCAGTTCTATTCCATTGGTCCCGAGGTCTGTTCTTGTGCCAGTACTAAGCTGTTTTGATTATTATGGCTTTGTAGTAGAGTTTGAAATTTGGTATTGATATTCCTCCAGCACTATTCTTTCTGTTAAAGATCATTTTTGCTATTCGGGGTCTTTTATTGTTCCATATGAATTTTTGGATTGCCTCTTCTATTTCCTTGAAGAATGAGGTTGGAATATTGATAGGTATGGCATTGAATTTGTAGATATCCTTGGGAAGTATTTTCATTTTCACTGTGTTGATCCTTCTAATCCAGGAGCATGGGAGGTTTTTCCACTTTCTAAGTTCTGTTCCAATCATAGTGATTGACATTGGTTCAGAGGATTACTAATTCTAAAAGATGGAAGAAAATGTTATTAGCTGAGTGGATGTTTTCCTCATAATTTAGATAAGTGGATCTCAACCTGTATCAGCCTAGACAACTTGTCAGACCACAGATTACTGGGCTTCGAACACCTAGGTAGGTCTAGGTTGAAGACTTTGTTTGTAGTTCTAGCAAGTTCCCAGGTGATACTGATGCTGCTGATCTGGTGTACACAATTTGAGAACTACTGCTGCCTTTTAGTTTCCTAAACCAGTAAAACGAGTCATTTCATTAATGTTTCTGTTAGATCTCACTGCTTGTAGAGCCAGTGACTCTAAGTGTAATATATACTTAATATAGTACACTCACCAAATAGATTAGCATTTTTTCCCTGCACCCCAGAGATACCTGTGAGTTACTTCTCTTAAACACTGACTGCTTTAAAAGATAGATTAGTGTTCAAATATTCATCTACATTGTTGAACTTGTGTGGAATGGGTTTTTCACTTTATTCTTTCAGTGATTATTTCTTTGCATCTGTTCAAACAAACTTAAAACTTTGCTTAAGTTGATATTGTTTCTCTCAGTTCAGTCTTGCTGTATAATTTCCTGGAGAACTGATACATCTTTTTTGTTTTTTCATACATCTAAAGCATATTTTTTGTGGACACTTTGTTTCTTGAATTATTACTTGACAAGTCATTAGCTGTCTCCTGAAATGGGTTTAAAATAAGTGAAAGGGGGACTGGGAAGTTGGCTCAGTGGTAGGTAGAGTGCTTGCCTTGCATGCATGAGGCCCTGGACTCAATTCCTCAGTACCACATAAGTAGAAAAACACCGGAAGTGGTGCTGTGGTTCAAGTGGTAGGGCGGTAGCCTTGAGCTAAAGAGCTGAGGGATAGCACCCAGGCCCAGGGTTCAGCCCCCATGACTGACAAAAGAAAAAAGAAAAGAAAAACTCCAAATAATGGGCTGGGAATATGGCTTAGTAGTAGAGTGCTTGCCTAGTATGCATGAAGCCCTGGGTTCAATTCCTCAGTACCACATAAATAGGAAAAAAAAAAAAAAAGAAGAAGTGAAAGGGCCAGGTGCCAGTGTCTCATGCCTGTAGTCCTAACTACTCACTCAGGAGGCTGAGATCTGAGGATCTAGGTTCAAAGCCAGCCCAGGCAGGAAAAGCCGTCAAACTCTTATCTCCAATAAACCACAAAAAAAAAAAAGAAATACAAGTGGCACAGTGGCTCAAGTGGTAGAGCGCTTGCCTTGAGCTGAAGAGCTGAGGGACAGTGCCCAGGCCCAGAGTTCAAGCCCCACGACTGACCA
>NW_012273496.1:0-1312 GCF_000151885.1 Dipodomys ordii
CCCAGGGCCTCAGGCTTGCAAGGCAAGCACTCTACCACTGAGCCACCTTCCCAGCCCCTCTCTTTCTTTTTTTGTGGCTCATGGGAATTGAACTGTAGGCCTGGGCACTGTCCCTTATCTCTTCAGCTCAAGACTAATGCTCTACCACTTGAGCCACAGTGCCACTTCTGATTTTCTAGTGGTTTATTGGAGATGAGAATATCACAGACTTTCATGCCCAGGCTGGCTTTAAACCTCGATCCTTAGATCTCAGCCTCCTGAGTAGCTAGGATTACAGGCATGAATGGCCATTGGCGCCGGCTTACATTCTGAATCATTTCTAAAGGCTGGAGCAGAGGATGACGTCTGCCACCATTTTCTCCTATTTACTCCTCCAAATTAAGATTAGATTTGCTAGTATGGCTTTAGGTGTTTGGCAATGTTTTACTTATTTTTTCCTCCATCCCTTAGTTCTTCTTTCTTCCTCCTCTCCCAACCCACAGTCTTTCTATGTGATCCAGCCAGACTGATCTGGAACTAACTCCATTCCTCTCCCTCTTTCTCCTTTCCTTTATTTATTTATTTTTTTGTGCCCATTCTGGCTTGAAATCCAGGTTTTGCACTTTTGTTTGGCTTTTTCACCCAAAGCTGGTGCTGTACTATTTGAGCCATGCTTCCATTCTTGCATCTTGCTGGAAATCCTTAGATCTTGGTAATCACTAGTTAGGATTTACAGATGTGAGCCCTTGCACCTGGTTTTGGCCTGAAACAGTCTCCCAAGTACTATTATTATAGGCATGTGCCAACATACTCAAAATGTGTGTGTGTTTTTTTTTAATTTGTTGTTGTTGTTTTTTTTGACAAGTATGTTTTTTTTTTTGACAAGTTGTAGGAAAGGGTCTTTCATTTAAATAACCACAGAATGTATGCAAAGAGTAGATAAGGCTGTTTGTTTTTTTTGGTCAGTTGTGGGGCTTGAACTTTGGGCCTGGGCACTCTCTCTCAACTTTTCAGCTTGAGGCTAGCGCTCTACCACTTGAGCCACAGTGCGATCCTCAGATCTCAGCCTCCTGAGTAGCTAAGATTATAGGCATGAGCCACCATGCCCAGCAATAAGGCTGTTTAATAAGACAGACTCTTTAGCCGGGCGCTGGTGGCTCACGCCTGTAATCCTAGCTACTCAGGAGGCTGAGAACTGAGGATCGTGGTTCAAAGCCAGCCCGGGTAGGAGGGACCGTGAGACTCTTATCTCCAATAAACCACCAGAAAACCGGAAGTGGCGCTGTAGCTCAAGTGGTAGAGCGCTCGCCTTGAGCTGAAGAGCTGAGGGACA
>NW_012273497.1:0-2955 GCF_000151885.1 Dipodomys ordii
TGTGTGTGTGTGTGTGTGTGTGTGTGTGTGTGTATATGTGTGTATATACACACACACACACACACACACACATATATATGTTTTCTGGTCCTGAGGCTTGAACTCAGCACCCTGACACTGTCCCTGAGCCTCTTTGTGTTCAAGGCTAGTATTCTACCACTTTGAGCCACACTACCACTTTGGGCTTTTTCTGAGTAGTTTATTGGAGATAAGAGTCTCACAGACTTTTCTGCCTGGGCTGGCTTCAAACGGTGATCCTCCAATCTCAAGCCTCCAGAGAAGCTAGGATTACAGGCATGAGCCACTGGTGCCCAGCAATTCTGTTTTTTTTTTTTTTTTTTTTTAAGTAACAAGGATGAGGGTAGTGCTGCTTTCTTGGGGCCCCCTTTGCCCCGCTGGCATGCCTGGAGCCCGCTGTCCCCGCCTTCCTCCCTGTTGTCTGGAGGACACTGCGCCAGAAATAGCTCAGCCCTGGATGTGGAGCACACAGGAGGGTGCTGAGTCATTTACTTCTTGTATAAAGTTTAGGAGCCTTGAAACAGGGTCTGAGCAGTACAAGCAAGCTCTTCAGACCACAGCCCATTTCCTGTGCAAAATGAAGAACTGTGATCTTCTCCACAGCCTGTGGTAAATCATTTTGTCAATTTAAAAAGGGTTATATTTTTAAAATATATAAGATGGCTTAAAATCCTCAAAACCATTTTGAGATGGGTTTATTGTTAAGTGCACTAAGCTGAAGACAAAGAACAGATTGATAAGGTCCACAGACCTTCCCCTGCAGCCTGACATCTTTCCTCTTTCATCACCTCGTGCTAACCTTCTGGCCACTTTGTGGTGGTTTCTCCACCTGTGAGATAATTACTTTCAGGAATGAAGCATGGGGAGTGCATGTGCTGACGCTGCTCAGGGAGAAGAGGATTGGCTTTCTTAATCAGCCCTAAGCCCCACCTCTACTCTCGCCGCCATTCTAACAGACTCCCCTCAGCTCCCTGGGACCAGCGCCTGAGTATCCTGACTGAGCACCCAGCCTCATCACAGCCCAGCTCATGCTCGCCAGGACAAAGGCGCAGCCTTAGTTCTTAGGCTTCTTTCAGGCAGTCTGTCCCACTGGCTCATCCAGTTGATAAATTTATGTCATAATGCATTAGCATTGTGGGCGTACAAGGTTGGTTTCAGAATGAGTTCTGGGCCATGCTAGTCCTTTTGTCCTCCCTGAGATGGATACTTCGCTCCCTTTCCCCGTTAATTGAAGTGTCTGTCTGTCATGAACTAATGAGCAGACTCTCCAGTGGTACCATAAAATCACTCTCTCTGTGGGCATCGGTCTGTTCCATTTACTCGGAAGAAACTCTTCCAAGAGCCTTCCACCATCCAGTGAGTGGCCTGGGGCCAGCGCCCTCAGATGGTTCCATCTCATATTGGAGGAGCTGTCTCCCAGAAGGTCTTAGCAAGTCATTTTCCTATCACTTATGTGCAGAAAATTAATAGGAAGAATACAATATTTCCCTTTACCTGTGGTACTAGATTTTCATTATAAAATTATACCTCAGAATTGCTACAAAAACTAAAGAATGGTTGTTAAATTAAATTTGGAACAAAAATAATTGTGCACCCATCCACATGGTTGTGGAGCGGTTGTATGTTCTGACTCTTAGTTTTCATTTTGTTAATATTTTATACCTCCTGTGGAATGACAGTGGATAATTTTGAAAGTTTGATACAAATTTCTGGTAAAATTTTACTTCATAAATGAAGGAATGCACAACATTACAATGTTATCAAATAAATATAGTGTCTTTTCACAACTCACACAGCTCAACATCATTTGAGTCTCTCGTTCTGTGGCAAAAAATTATGTCTGCCCACAAGGTCTGAAGGAGGGCTACAGAAGGTGAATGACACATTTTTGAGAAGAGGCCTGATTGGAGCTGACTGGGCTCTGTTTTCAGTTCCCTGATTGGAGGTGATCCGGCTTTGTTCTCAGTCCCCTGTTTAGAGGTGATCAGGCTCTGCTCTCAGTTGTTGGTTGGAGGTGGTCAGGCTCTGCTTTCAGTTCCTTGATTGGAGGCGATCAGGGAGCTATCTAAATTGGCTGGGTCTTCGTATTTCTAGACACAGGGAAGACGCTGCTATTCCCTGCAAAGTGAAGTGATATATGTCCTCCATGTGAATCCTTCGTGGTATAGATCCTTCGCCACTTGGGGGATAGACAGAGAGTAGCTGGAGGAAGTAACAATCTTTACCAGCATACAAAGCCCCTTACCCACCAGACACCCACCAGATACAGCCAGCTGCCATCTTCCCAGGCCTAGGGTCTGGCCATGAAAAGATGTAAAATTCCCCACAGCTGTGAGCTCGGCTTTTCAGGACAGCCTGACAGTGATGGTGTCACGTGGGTGGAAGTCACAGCCGATCATTACCTGGTGTCGGTGTGTTCCAAGAGGTGGAGGTCAGGGGGTGAATGGCGGCAAGGAGGGCGCAGTGTCTGAAGCCCCCGTCTCCCTCCCGCTCTCTACAGCCATTGAGATGCCACCACCTTTGTCCTGTCACTGTCACATTTTCTATGATAAGCTATTTTTTCTTTACAAAGCAATTCTTTTTATAAATGTAAAATGTCAATTAATAGGTTGATGGGCATAGGCATTTGTTCTAGTCCAGTCTATAAAAATACAATACACTTTCAGACATTAAAACAAAATGCAACGTACTGAGAAAAGCAAGGCTTCTCTATGCTTTTAATGCACTTGCCCAGTCTCTTACTGGGGTTTTGGAAATAATGGATAAAGGGGAGGCAGCGGGGAGAGAAGTAGGGAAAAGTTTCATTATATATATATATATATATATATATATATATATAATCAGTTGTGGGGCCTGAACTCTGGGCCTGGGTGCTGTCCCTCAGCTCTTCAGCTCAAGGCTAGCATTCTAGGGGCTGGGAAGGTGGCTCAGTGGTAG
>NW_012273498.1:0-1789 GCF_000151885.1 Dipodomys ordii
TGAACATACTGTACAGAGGGGTTACAATTGCATGGGCAGGATAATGCGTACATTTCTTACCAAGCATTGCAGCCCCCTCCTTTGTTTACCCTTCCCATCCCTTCCCAGCCTCCCCCCTCCCCCACTTCTGCTCTTCTTAAGAATGAGCAATTCTCAGATTTTTTTGGTGGAGGCTGTGGAATTTGGATGAGAAAAATCAAAGGGTCAGTTCAACGTGTGGCGCTGGGCATGGTGGTATACACCTGTCATCTACAGTGGGAGGCCTGAGGTAGGTGGATCAGAGTCTCGGCACATGCCCCAAATGGGATTAGGACCCTATCTTAAAAATAATCAGTGAAGAAAGGGCTGGAGGCATGGCTCAGTGGTAAAATTTCTGCCCAGAAAGCACAAGACCCCGAGTTCAAATCCCAGTAGTATAACAAGAAAAAATGTATTGTGTATTATAGTACCTTTTGTCCTTGGACCGGTCACTGCCACCTGCCCCTTAGCAGCTGCTGATGGTGAAGGGCACTTAAGAGCACTTTGATGAAGCACTTTAAGAGCACTTTGATGAAGCGCTTCACGCCCGCATATGAAAACAGAACCACAAAACCTTTTGAAGTAGTGATTTTTGTTGTTGCAGCTGCTGCTTTTGTGATGCTGGGGTTCACACTCTTGTTAGGCAAGCACTGTTACCCTTGAGCCATACCTCCAGCCCTGAGTTTTGCTAGATTTTCCTCTGAGATAGAGTCTCACTTCCTGCCCAAGCATGGGTCTAGGTATGACCCATCTATGTTTGGCTTCCTGTGTACCCAGGATATTAGTTGTTCACCACCACCTCTGGCACTTCATTCATTAAGAAGGGAGTCCTTCTAGCTATTTTCTCTGGACTGGTCTCAAATTCCAAGCCTCCCAATCATAGCCTCTCAAGCAGATAGGATTACAGGAATGAGCTACCTCATTCATGAAAGATGGGAAAAAACACTGTAGGAGGAAAAAAACCTGAGCTAGAGCAGAAGGAAGATACTCAGGAGGAGAAGGAGGGATGAGTAAGGGAGGGCAAAGGCTCTAACAAGCCTCATTGTCTTCATAGGCTGGCCCAGCCTACATAGCCATCATTTTCCTACCCTGCAAGAAGGTGAGCTGGAGGGCCTATGTCTAACATCATCCAGTGCTAGCCCAGTTCCTTTCGTGATATTTTTACAAAAATATATAGTAGTATAAAACTCCACTATAGAAAATACAGGTGACAAAACCCAAGAGCTTTGCTATTATACCTAACCCCTTCCCATATCAAAGAACGCTGTTTGCCTCCTGGCTTGTCTCGTGTGTACACACATGTTAGTATGTATATACTCAAGTCTGTGCTCATGCATGTGTGGCGTTACGTGTGTGTATGCACATATTTATATGCACTTTTGGGGAAAACATCTTCCTGCTTCTGCTTCCAGATAAAGAGATTATGGGTATGCACTACCATACTCAGCTCGTAAAGGATTCTTAAACTCGGTTAATACAAGTGTCTCATCAGACACACAATTGCAAATATATCATCTATTCTGTCTGCTGTCTCTTCCCTTTCCTGACAGCATCTTTTAAAATTTTGACAAGTCCAATAGATGTCTTTTCTCTTTTCCTACTAGTGCTTTTATTGTTGTGGCTAAGAAACTGTTTTCTAATACAAGGTCTAGAAATTCTGCCCTATATTCTATAAATATTTGGGTTTAAAACATTTTGTTAAGCAGGTCTTGAGAGAGAGAGAGAGAGAGAGAGAGAGAGAGAGAGAGAGAGAGAGAGAGAGAGAGAGAGA
>NW_012273499.1:0-1820 GCF_000151885.1 Dipodomys ordii
TCCCTCAGCTCTTCAGCTCAAGGCGAGCGCTCTACCACTTGAGCTACAGCGCCACTTCCGGTTTTCTGGTGGTTTATTGGAGATAGGAGTCTCACAGTCTCTCCTGCCTGGGCTGGCTTTGAACCGTGATCCTCAGATCTCAGCCTCCTGAGTAGCTAGGATTATAGACGTGAGCCACCAGCGCCCGGCTTGAGAGTCTTATCTCCAATAAACCACCCAGAAACTGGAAGCGGTGCTGTGGCTCAAGTAGTAGAGCACTAGCCTTGAGCTGAATTGCTGAGGGACAGTGCCCAGGCCCAGAATTCAAGCCCCACGACCTAGGGGGAAAAAAAAAAGCTGGGCACCAGTGGCTCATGCCTGTTATCCAAGATATTCAGGAGGCTGAGGTCTGGGTATCTTGTTTTGAAGCCAGCTGGGGTAGACAGATCTGAGGCTCATCGCCAATTAACCAGCAAAAATGTGGAAGTATGGCCGGGTGCCAGTGGCTCACTCCTGTAATCCTAGCTACTCAGGAGGCTGAGATCTGAGGATCACAGTTCAAAGCCAGCTTGGGTAGGAAAGTCCGTGAGACTTATCTCCAATAAACCACCAGAAAACCAGAAGTGGCGCTGTGGCTCAAGTGGTTCAAGCCCCATGACTGACCAAAAAAAGTGGAAGTGTGGTTCAAGTGGTAGAGCACCAGCCATGAATGGAAAAAACCAAACTGGAGTGCAAAGCATTGGGTTCTAGCACCAAAGAAAAAAAACGAAAAATATCATTGAAAATATGCTAACAGCACTACCACTTCACACACTCCCTCTTGTCTCCCTTTAGGGAAATAATGGGGGCCATACAGGTTTAACTAACCTGCTTATCAGAATTGGTTGTCAAGCTGACATTGAATCAGTGATCCTGGTTCCAGCTCTATCTATAAGCAGAGAAGAATGTCCTTTGGACTCACCTCTTTTCTTTGTTTTCTACTGTGCCCCTGGCTTCTGGTTATTTAAGACATCTGAATGGATGAGTCTGATTTGAGTCAGTATCTTATTGACTAACTTCATTTTCTCCAAACTTGGAGCTGCTGAGAGGAAAATAACAGGTTTGGCCTTTAGGATCCCCTTCCCCTCCCCCTCCCCCCACCCCCCTGCAATCAGTAGAGAGGGAAGAGGAGGTGAAATTGGAAGGTACAAGATTCTGGGGGTGGGGAAGGTGGCTCAGTGGTAGAGTGCTTGCCTTGCATGCCTGAGGCCCTGGGTTCCATTCCTCAGCACCACATAAGCAAAAAGAAAAAAAGCCAAAAATGGTGCTGTGGTGCAAGTGGTAGAGCACTAGCCTTGAGCTGAAGAGCTGAGGGACAGCGCCTAGGCCCAGAGTTCAGGCCCCATGACTGGACCCCCCCAAAAAAAAAAAAGATTCTGTGCAGAATTTGTCCTGGATGGATCAGATTGGCAACTCATACCCATTTTCCATTCATTCAAAGCTAACTTTAGGGACTACTCTGTGCTAATTGTTCAATTAACAAGTAAGTTTTACAGAAAGTAAAAGATTTTTCTTCACTATGCTCCATTGTGCACTGGACCTTTATCTGCCTTTCCTCCTCCTCTTCCTCTTCCTTTCTCTTCCTCCTCATTTTGAAACAGGGTCTTTCTGTGTAGCTGAAATGTAGTTGAGGCTAGCTTCAAGCTCTCAGCTTCATACTCATGGATTGTAGACATACACCATTATATCCAGTTTACCTTTTTTTTTTTTTTTTTGTCGGTCGTGGGGCTTGAACTCTGGGCCTGGGCACTGTCCCTCAGCTCTTCAGCTCAAGGCGAGCGCTCTACCACTTGAGCTACAGC
>NW_012273500.1:0-1590 GCF_000151885.1 Dipodomys ordii
GCCCAGGCCCAGAGTTCAGGCCCCACAACCGGACCCAAAAATAAATAAATAAATAAAAATAAACTTAGGGGTTGTTTATTGCTCCTAAAATGACAGTGCTTATGTCAAGTAACCATTTGACAGAAAAAAGTCTTAATTCTTACAATGAGAGTGCTTATTGCTCCAGATCTTAATCTACATTAGATATTCATTTTTTGGCAAAAAGATGTGGGGGATTGAGGCAGGGTTTTCTCATAGAGGCCAGGCTCCTGAGCTGCTGGAATTATAGGCATGGCCACTGCTGCGTTGCACTTGGTATTATCTGTGCTCTGGATTTTGGCATCTTGATGGATATGGAGGACTAGCTTGTTTTTAGAAATAAGAGATCAGCTTCCCAATTGTGGGTGTAATACTAGTAGTTTTGATCTCTAGCATAGTTTTTATGATTAAGTATAGAGAAACATCTTTGCACTTAGGGGAGTTATTTGCCAGCACAAGATCATGACTATGACTCACTTGTGCAAATTTGGAAGATGGAATCATCCTTTTACCAAGAAACAATCAGTACTATCACTGTGTGGAAATAAAGCATTAAAACTGAAGCTATTGCTTTTTCAACTTAAGTACAACTTCTCAACCTCCTCTTTCCTTAGTGCATGCATTGCCACACCCTATGAAGCAGCCAGAAAAATAATAATTTAAGTAATGAGAATAATGATTTTAAGAGAATAATGATTAAAGTGATGTTTATGTAAGGACTGGAGCATGTAGTGATAAACTCAGCAAAAGTGTGTGGCTCAGGCTGGGAAGGTGGCTCAGTGGTAGAGCGCTTGCCTCGCATTCATGAGGCCCTGGGTTCGATTCCTCAGCACCATATAAGCAGAAAAAGCCAGAAGTGGCGCTGTGGTTCAAGTGGTAGAGCGCTAGCCATGAGCTGAAGCGCTGAAGGACAGCACCCAGGCCCAGAGTTCAGACCCCACCACCGATAAAAGAAAAAAAAAGAAAAAAAAAGTGTGTGGCTCAAGGAAGAGACTTTGGATTCTGGAGGAGAAAGTACTAGTTAGCTTCTACATGAATAGCTGAAGTTTACTAATCCATTTTTTGTTGTTGTTAGTGGTCGTGGGGCTTGAACTCTAGACCTGAGCGCTGTCCCTCAGCTCTTCAGTTCAAGGTAAGCCACAGCAACACTTCTGGTTTTCTGGTGGTTAATTGGAGATAGGAGTTTCATGGACTTTCCTGCCTGGGCTGGCTTTGAATACTAATCCATTTAAGGGGATGAAATGGAAACTTGGAAAATAGACTCATGCCAGTAATCTTAGCTATTCAGGAGGATGAGATATGAGGATTGAGGTTCAAAGTCAGTCCAGGCAGACAAATTTGAGAGAATCTTATTTCCAATTAACCACTGAAAAGCCAGATGTGGTGTGACTCAAGTGATAAAGTACCTGTCTTGAAAGAAAAAGCCAACCAAGAACAGAAAAGCCTGAAGCCTAGAGTTCAAGATCTACCAGTGGTGGAAGAAAGAAGAAGAAGAAGAAGAAGAAGAAGAAGAAGAAGAAGAAGAAGAAGAAGAAGAAGAAGAAGAAGAAGAAGGAGAAGGAGAAGGAGAAG
>NW_012273501.1:0-1694 GCF_000151885.1 Dipodomys ordii
GGAAGAAAGAAAGAAAGAAAGAAAGAAAGAAAGAAAGAAAGAAAGAAAGAAAGAAAGAAAGAAAGAAAGGCCATCAGTGGCTCAAACCTGTAATCCTAGCTACTCAGGAGGCTGAGATATAAGGATTGCAGTTCAAAGCCAGCCTGCCTGGTCAGGAAACTCTGTGAGACTCTTATCCCCAATTAACCACCAGAAAACCAGAAGAGGTGGTATGGCTCAAGTGGTAGAGCGCTAGCCTTGAGCTGAAGAGCTGAGGGACAGCACCCAGGTTCAGAGTTCAAGCTCTAGGAGAAAAAAAGTTGAAGACATTGTGGCTGAGGACATAGCTCACTGGTACAGTGTTTTTCTTCCATATGGCAAGCCCTGGGTTCTATTCTAGTACCACACTACACACACACACACACACACACACACAAACAATGAAATAATCTTATCAATCATTTCTGAAGAAAAAAAAAGGAGAACAGAGAAACTTAGGGGAAAAATATATTGTGAAATGTGTACAAATACACTTTGAACAATTGAAATCAATATTTGCAAACACCAAAAGGTAATCCATAAGTTGCTCATAAAGTGTTCTATATACTAAATGCAAAGGTAGCCATTAATTATAAACCTGTGAGCTGATTTTCTGTTTTGAAATCTTATTGCAAAGGGAGCTATAAGAGCTGAAGGACTCCATGTTGTCTAGTTTTTTTGCCTATTTATGAGAACCAGACAAAAATCTAAGAACTGGGAGGGAAAGTCAACCTCATAACAAAACAAAGAAAGTCATTATGTTCTTTGTACCCAGGATCTTCCATTGTGCCAAGAAGATACAGAAAGCCCTGGTTCCAGAAAAGGAGCGAGGAATAAAACACACCCAGATTCACAAGACATCTTTTTCTCCCTGTCTAACCAGTCTCATTTTATGTACTGCTGCTAGCATAAATTTCTGCTTATTATTCCTTTTTTATCACCTTCAAGAATCTTAGAAGAATAAAATTTTGTCCAAATGAAAATGAACTGGCCTATCTTTTCCATGCTGAATTATTTCTGAAACAAAACCTATCATTTACTTATTTGCTCAATAAATATTTATGAAGTTTTGCCAGCGTGCCAGTCACTGTTCTAGGGGACATAAGGGCATGTGATCCTTGATGGTCACTGGGCAGAAGAGAGGCCTGTTAATGACATGAGGAGACGTGCAAGAGAGAGTTGGGAATGTGGCTTAGTGGTAGAGTGCTTGTCAGCATGCATGAAGCCCTGGGTTCAGTCCCCCAGTACTACATAAGAAAAGGCTGGAAGTGGTACTGTGGCTCAAGTGGTAGAGTGCTAGCCTTGAGCAAAAGGAGCTCAGGGACAGTGCCCAGGCCCTGAGTTCAAGCCCCAGGAGTGGCAAAAAAAAAAAAAAAAAGTGAGCTGGCTGCCGGTGGCTCGAGCCTGTAATCCTAGCTACTCAGGAGGCTGAGATCTGAGAATCACAGTTCAAAGCCAGCCGGGGCAGGAAAGTCCATGAAACTCTTATCTCCAACTCTTATCTTAGCTCAAGTGGTAGAGTGCTTGCCTTGAGCTGAAGAGCTGAGGGAC
Source organism: Dipodomys ordii (assembly GCF_000151885.1). Lineage (NCBI taxonomy): Eukaryota > Metazoa > Chordata > Mammalia > Rodentia > Heteromyidae > Dipodomys > Dipodomys ordii. Next base: position 1,570 of record NW_012273501.1, read on the forward strand.
AGCACTGAGGCCCAGAGTTCAAGCCCCACCACCAACAAAAAAAAAAGTGTAGGAGAGGTGCCAGGCTGTGGAGAGCGGGCTCTTTGGGAACAGTCCCCTTCCCCGGGGGGGGGGGGGGGGGGGGG
>NW_012273502.1:0-6440 GCF_000151885.1 Dipodomys ordii
ATGGGGCCTGAACTCTGGGCCTGGGCACTGTCCCTCAGCTCTTCAGCTCAAGGCTAGTGCTCTACCACTTGAGCCACAGTGCCACTTCTGGCTTTTTCTGCTTATGTGATGCTGAGGAATCGAACCCAGGGCCTCATGCATGCAAGGCAAGTGCTCTACTACCAGCGCTCCCAGCCCCATCTAGCTAGATCTTTTTCCCACTCTTTTCTCACCTCTTATGCCATCTCCAGGATTATCACCTCAGGCTACACCCCCCTCAACCCCTTTCTAAGCAGTGGACCTTCATTTTCCCAGGACATACAGAAGGTGTGAGATGAGGTCTAAACCAAGCACCAGTGGAAACATACCAACCAAATCCCACCAAGATCCAGCCTCTCGTCCCCACCGATCACGGGGAGATGGCGCTTCTGCCGCGGATGGTGGCGTTTCCAGGAGCCTTACACCACAATCCACTCATCATCTATCTTTAAGTTGGCTCGTCTGCTGATCATTCCCCAGCACACTTCCTGTCTAGAGCTTGCTGTTTTAGGGAATGGCATTTCTCCTTCCCCATCATACAAACCAGCACCTCTGTCACATGATCAGTTTTTATCAGTTATCTATCTCTATCAGTTAGCACATTCTGTCAGCCTTTACGCCCCATCACCGAAGCCCATCTTCCCTGGGCCCTTCCGGCCCTATCAGCTGCGTCCTTTCTCCCTTGGACAACACAAGTGTTGGACTCATCTGCCACAGCCTCTCCGCCTCCTTGACCTCATTTTCCAGTGGTGATTAGTTCATAAGAGAACTATAATCATATCGTCACCTAACGTTCCCCAGTCCTACCATGTTACACGTTTTTATTTATTATTATTATTCTACTGTTACTATTAATGTTTTTTATTGTGTGTCAATACTGGGGTTTGAAGTCAAGCCTCACACTCTTGCTTGGCTTTTTTGCTCAAGACTGGTGATCTACCATTTGAACCACACCTCCACTACTGGCTGTTTGCTTTTTTGCTAGTTAATTAGAGATAAGAGTCTGATGGGCTTTTTGGGGCCTGGGGCTGGCTTCAAGCTGGGATCCTTAGATCTCCTTCTCCTAAGGTAGCGAGGATTACAGGTGTGAGCCACCAGTGCCCGGCTGCTGTAGACATTTAAACAGTGGCTCACGATAAGTGGAGAAAGCACATACCTTCCATGATGCTTCTCCTGACTTCCTGAGCTCTAGCCATATTGTCCTCCCCCTCACCCCCGGGCCTTTGCACATGCTGTTCCCTCAGCCCAGGAAGTACTTCAGCCCCACGCCCCCATTTATCCTGCAATTCCATGGCTAGTGACACTGTCTCAGAAGCACACCTCAGACAAGATCAACTCTGCACCAGATCGTTCCATGGCATTGTAAGCTCCTATGTCCTCTCTTTCTACAGCTTATGACAGCTGCCATTTTACATTTATTCACGAGATCCCTTAATAATGTCTGTCTGCTCACTGGTCTTACAGAGTGGTGGTGGTGGTGGTGGTGGTGGTGTGTGTGTGTGTGTGTGTGTGTGTGTGTGTGTAGGGAATGGATCACGTGCATTTTAGCCTTGTATTCCTGACGCAATGCCAGGCAGGTAGCAGGCACTCCATCCAGACTCGCTGAGTGAATCCGGATTGCCTGGATGTTCCAAGGGCAGTTTTAAATGCCTCGGAGTATTGTTTCTCCCACCTCAGCTTCTGAACCAGCTGAGGGCTTGACAAAGCATCTTTCTGGGTCTCCTCGACCACAGAATTTCTACTCAAGAGGGATTTCTATTCAAGAAGAATATTCAACACATACTTCACATGATAATGAAAATTTCTAGCAAGTTCAAGGCAGTATTGATGGGTTAGTCCAGGGACACAGCTTTAGGGAATTAAATACATGATCATGACATGGTGGCTATCATCAAGAAAGTTGCAGTTTTGTTCTGGGAAGACACATTAGATAAATTGGGTTAAAAACATGCAATTGGAAGTCTTGAGAAAATCAGAAATAGGAATGAGAAAATGTGATTTTGGTCTCTTCTTGATGTGTAGGATTGATCGCTATATCAAGTTTCTGGCTAATAATTACTACTGGCTTTTGTGGAAAAGAAAGATAACTAAATATGATTGTTATACACATATAATCATTTCAGGCTGAAATGATTATAAAGATAGTTCTGAGTATACGAAGAAAGAAAATTTAAGGAATGACAGGTGAAACAGGACGAGCAACTATATACGAATGAGGAAGGGCTGGGAAGGTGGCTCAGTGGTAGAGCGCTTGCCTTGCATGCCTGAGGCCCTGAGTTCAATTCCTCAGCACCACATAAGCAAAAAGAAAAAAGCCGGAAGTGGTGTTGTGCTTCAAGTGGTAAAGCGCTAGCCTTGAGCTGAAGAGCTGAGGGACAGTGCCCAGGCCCAGAGTTCAGGCCTCACGACCGGAGCCCCCCCAAAAAACAAAACAAAAAACTAATGAGGGAAAAGTTAGAGTAGTAGCTCAGAGCAGAACCAGCAAACAATACACCTCAAAGAGAACCAGTTAATTTAGCTGAAGCCTGGATTCATGTAAAGGAAGAGCATAAAAGTCGGCAGGGAGTGGAAGAAAGAAGAAAGGATGCCTTTGAGAGATGCCAGCAACAGTACAACAAAGGTAGGCTAATGATGCTCTGTGTGTGCCCAAATAGCAGCACCAACAGTGTCACAATTGCCAGGCACCTGTGGCTCACGCCTGTCATCCTAGCTACTCAGGAGGCTGAGATCTGAGGATCTCAGTCAAAGCCAGCCAGGCAGAAAAGTCCAGAGACTCTTCTCTCCACGAAACCACCAGAAAACTGGAAGTGATACTATGGCTCAAGTGGTAGAGCGCTCACTTTGAGCTGAGGAGCTGAGGGACAGTGCATAGGCCCAGAGTTCAAGCCCCACGACCAACAAAAAAAGAAAAAAAACATATGGCATCTTCAGAGCTACATGATCAACTTGGTGCTTTCAATTCTTGCAGTCTTTGGGCTTGGGGTGATAAAATCAGGTCCTGGTATGGGTGATCATAGCCCATTAAAATTCTTTTAAGCTTCTCAGCTTTGATCAGTTGATACAAGGCTTTGAGAAATTTTTGCCCAGGCTGGCTTCAAATCACCACATTCCCGATTTTAGCCTCCTGGGTTGCTAGGATTAAAGGTGTGAGTCACGACACCAGGCTCATGAGTCTTAATTTGTTCCATAAACATGTTTTGTTTTGTTTTTGGTGCCAGAATTGGGGCTTAAACTCAGAGCCTGTCTTTAGCTTTATTTTTGCTCAAGGTTGGTGCTCTACCACTTGAGCCATAGCTCCACTTCTGGCTTTTTGCTGGTTAATTGGAGAGAAGAGTTTCATAAACTCTCTTGCCTGGGCTGGCTTTGAACTGCAAGCTTCAGATCTCAGCCTCTTGAGTAGCTAGGATGACGGGCGTGAGCCACCAGCACCTGGCCTTAACCGACACTGGTGTGGCGTCTTGAGCGAGAATCAGCCGTGGTTGGGATAGAATGAGTGACTTGGTGTGTGTCTGCCACTGTGAAACACAGTGCGGGGATGGGAATCTGAGAGTGGTGTTTGGGGAGGGGAGGGGTTGGCTGTGTTTCCCAAAGTAGGAGGGGATGGAGTCAGATGCCCTGAAGAACCTTGGAGAATGTATTCCCCAAGGAGGAGAGGCAACCGTGTAGCACAGATGTAGGGTAAGTGTCACCGGGGTGCAGGGGGTGCTGGGAGTGGGTGGGAATCCTCTCCAGACAATCCCAATGTCCTCAGCTGAAAAGGAAGGCAGTGGCTGGGGGAGGAAATGGGTGCCACCTGGGGGCGGAGGGGGGGGGGGGGGGGGGGAGCCTGCATGGTTGATGGGAAAGAAAACAAGAAACCCCCGTGCAGACTAGCTGCACAGCCTGGACGTGCAAATGATGGGAGCTGGGCCGCGGGGCCGCGGGGCCCCTCCAAGGCGGTTATGGGGGTGAATTGCACCTGAGAGAGAGCAGGCTGCAGCCACAATCAGCCCAGCAGGTGCGGCTGGGATTAGCAGGGAGCTGGAGTTTTGCCAAGCCAGGGAGACAGAGCGTGAGGAGGAGGGGAAGGGGTGGGGGAGAGGGCTGTTCCCAGGAGGAGCCCCAAAGCTGAGCTGTTGCAAAGGAAGGGTGGTGGGGCCAGCAGAGCACTCACGTTGGAGTCAGGTACCAGAGGAGGCAGCTGGCAGGACCGGAGTGAGAGAGAGACTCTTCCGGTGCTGCCGGGCAGGGGGTGGGGGTAGGGGTGTGTGAAAGGGAGGTGGCTCTGGAAAGCAGTTCACAGAAAGGCCTTGGGCTAAGGCCTCTGCCCCCACCAGGAAAATCCAGTCATAGAAGTTGAGAATAAAGCTGAGAACTGGCCTCTTAGTGGTGACTTTGGTTTGTGACTGTTTCCAGTCAGGCTAATCAAAATGTTAATGTAAACTGGAGCTGGTGGCTCACACCTGTAATCCCAGCTACTCAGACTGAGGTCTGAGGATCACCGTTGGAAGCCAGCCCAGGCAGGAAAGTCCATGAGACTCTTATCTCCAGTTAACCACCAACACAAAGCCAGAAGCCGAGCTGTGCCTAGAGCACTAGCCTTGAACACAAAAGCTCAGGGACAGAGCCCAGGCCCTGAGTTCAAACCCCAAGATTGGCATGCACGCACGCACACACACACACACACACAAAGCTAATGTGTTCCTAGGAGTTAATTGATAATCAAAGCATAGGCCTAGAATCAACTCCAAGGAGTCCAGATTACCTAAGGGTCTCCATGACTATCGCCACCAAGGTAGCCGGGCATTTGCTTGAGAAGTCTCTGCTGGGTTGTAGAATTTATAAAACATTTTAGGGAGTTTAAAATCTATAGAATTAAAAAGGCAAAAACAAACTTCTGAGGGAGGGAGAGAGAGGAGAGAGAGAGGAAGGGGCAGAAGGAAGGAGAGAGAGACAGAGGTATCAACAATCGCCTCTTTAATAGCCCTTAAACTCTGGGAGTTTAAGGCTTGTCTGCAAGTGCAATCCGGCAGCAAGTTTTCACCTGGAGGAAAGGCGGAAAAAGACCAAGATCAACACGTCATGACAGCACAAATTCCAACCACCGCCAAGACACCACAGGACCTTTGCACCAATTTACACTGAGAGCATGAAATCTCAGAAACATTGCGGGGCTCCACAGAGGAACACAGGTAAGGTTCAAATCTCCAAAAGTGAAGTACCTATATCTATACCATCTAAAAGAGTCTTCCAAATTGCATGGAAGGTTGGAGGTGTGTCCTTGCCGGCTTCTTGGTGAGGTGCAAGCTGCCTTTGAGTCCCAGGCTGGCTGTTTGGAGATGCGGGGCTTCCTGGGGGAGGGAGATCTGTGGAGGGAGTCAGGGATGGAGATACTCTTGGGGGGAGTTTCTTCCGAGGAAAACTCTATTATTACGGGGCCTTAATAGGGGTTTTGAGCCGTGGGGCTTTATGGCAGGTCAGTGTGCTAAATCATTAAAAAGGAAAGAGAGAGAGAGAGAGAGAGAGAGAGGGTCTTTTGTCTTTCAAGGCTGGAAACACAGGAGAGGGACACCCCAAGCAGAGAAGTGGGAGACCCTGTCCTCTAAGCTTGGGCAGCTTAGAGGTAGCCTCCCAGGTAGCCTCCCAGGTGCACGGTGGAGCTGCTGAAAGCCAGGCGGAAGGCAGGGCAGCTGGGTTAACAGGGGAGAGGAAGACTCCTCCTGCAAGAGGAGGAGGCGGGGTGGCTAGCTCCCAGCTTGCCAGGTTTCCTACAGCCCAGGAAACACCCCAGAGGAGAACCGGCTTGAGAGCAGGAGCGGGGAGGGGAAGGGAGGACATGCTCTTTCCTGGGGAGGAGGCAGGACAGGACTAGGTGGCAGAAAAGCAAGCAGTGGTGCTTGCAAAGAACCTTGGGGGAAATGGGGCTGCAGGAGGAAGCAGAGGGATTGGACATAGGAAGTAGAGGGTGCTGCCCCCCCCCCTACTTTTTAGGTCACTTTGCCTCTCCCTTACCCATTCCTCCCCTCCTTCCCTCCCCTCCCCTCTCTTCCTTCTTCCTCTCCCCCCTCCTCTTTCCTCCGCCTCCTTCTCCTTCCCCTGGACTGTGATCCTTCAGATGACAATTCCACTTGTACCCGGGATGACAGGCGTGCCCCGCTAGACCCAGCTCCTGTCCAGATAGAGTCTCCCGAACGTTTTTTGGTTGGAGTTGGCCTAGAAGGGGGGATTCCCCCTGATCTCAGCCTCCCAGGTAGCTGGAATTCCAAGTGCAGGCTACCATACCTGAATGCTTGTCCCAAGGAGGTCTCATGGACTGTTTGCCTAGGCTGCCTTGAACCTCATGATTGCAGCTAGGATTACAGATGTGAGCCACCGTGCCCAGCCTAGGAGACTCTATGACGAAGTTGCTTCAAGCAGGTCTCTAGCAAATGAAAACATTGCAT
>NW_012273503.1:0-2763 GCF_000151885.1 Dipodomys ordii
CTCTGGGCCTGGGCGCTGTCCCTCAGCTCTTCAGCTCAAGGCTAGCACTCTACCACTTGAGCCACAGCACCACTTCTGGCTTTTTTCCTTTTTGTTTATGTGGTACTGAGGAATCGAACCCAGGGCCTTATGCATGCAAGGCAAGCGCTCTACCACTGAGCCACCTTCCCAGCCCCAAGTAATTTATTTTTTAAGCCACCTAGATGCATTGGATGTGCTTCTCTATGTGCTTTAAACACTTCCAGCTTTATCCCAGTAAACTGAGCACTTTCTCATTTTTTCGTCATAAAAATCTGTAAATACCTTTTTCCATCTGATACTTAATGATGCCCTCTATTTATACTGTCAGCAAATAGCCCAGCATCACCAAACTAGGTAAAATGTCTCGTCTATTTTCCAGGTATATTCAAGTGGGTAGCATTACCTATCTAGGGAGGATGCGGTCAGGTGGATATATTCATAAGGATATGGAAAATCCTATTTAAAAACGTGTGGCTTTGTGGGGGGGGGGAGGCACTCAACATAAATGTTTTTTCCAATGGAAAGATTTGGAAAAAGTTATATTAAGTAAGCCAAGCCCAAAGAAACATAAGACCCATGGTTTCCCTTATTTGCAATAGCTAGAATATGTTAGACAAGCAGAAAAGATCAAAAGCTATGTACATATGACCATATAAGATGATGTTAAGTGAAATGAATACCAAGATAGGGACACAGTGGATATTTCTTCCTTGCTATTGTTTTTAACGTATTTATAATGTACTATGATTTCTTTTGTATGTTCTTCCCACACTATAACCCCTGTTTTCACTGTATTTGATGTCAGTGTCCTGCATCTTGTGTATACATTTTTTTATAATTTGGGGAGGGGAAAGGAAATAACAAAATGCTTAAATAAGGATACAGGTTGACCCATTGTAACAATGAGATGTACAAGACACTGTGTTGAAAACAAACTTTACAACGTCAGTGGGAGGGGGAGGAGTTAGAGAGGTGGGAGGGAAGGGATGGGAGCGGAAATACAAAGGATGGGTAACAACGCTCGATAGGCAATGTACTCATGACCTTACTCATGTAACTGTAACCCCTCTGTATAGTATTTTTACAATAAAAACATTTTAAAAATGTGTCTTCCAGTGGGGAGAAAAAGGTTAGTAGTTAGATGACATGTAACATAGATCGTGATTATAACTCATTGGTGAGGATGGGCTGCCTTGGCTGACATCTCCATTTAAAGAGTGAGGGCGAAGTCATGCATTGCTATTGTTTAACCTATGTTTATTATCTTCAAGTAGTTGTACAAAGGAGCTGCCAGTCACCAAAGCAGCTTATGAATACAGTGCATCTTGATCAATGTCACCCCTTTCCACATTCTCACCCACCTCTCCCAACCCACCCTTTCCCTCATTTTTCTTAATTTGTAGAACACATATTGAATTTTTCTTGCCCTTTATCAAAGTAGTTTATGTGCACAGTGCATCTTGATCTTTGACCCACCCCCTCGATAGTTTTCTCAGTTCTGTGGTATATACAATGAATTCTTGTTCACATTCTCCCCTTGTTCTCCCTTCATTCTTCTACTACTTTCCCTTTGGCTCTACCCCTACTCTAACACCAAGATAGTAAGTACTGTTTTTACTGGGAAGGTTAAACCGGCAAATGACTGAAGTCACACGAGACACCATCTGGTCAATGTCCATCCACTGAATAGGAAGAAAGGGAAAAATTTCTGTCAAGCATCTTTTTTCAAGAAATTCCAAAGTTTTCCATGTAATAGCTTCATAAATTTAGTCAACTTCCCATTTTAAACTACTTTTGGAGTAACATTTACTCAAACCCTGCCTTTTATGCCATATTACATGTGAGATACGACTTTTAGGAAATAATATATTGATTTTCTGTAAGAAAAAATCCAAAACTGTTAAAAATCTTAAAAAAATAGACTCCATGAAAATAAACTTTAGAATCTTCAGAGAAATTCAAAGATCAATTCTCAATGAACAATCAATAGGCTTTTTATATGTATTCTTACCGTTTTGTTCCATGAACACTTAGGTGACCCACATATTCACTTTTGATTCCATACACAAGAGCTCGAGAAAGCAGAGGAAGTCCAGAGTTTACTTTGTCTTGAGTTTTTTACTTCTTTCTCATCTATGCTTTAGTGTGGGAACTTTGTGCTCCTAGTTTCCAGTTACTACCACTGGGGACCCCAGGAAGTGAGTTGGGTAATCTAGGTTACCAGAGATGTTACTAGAACCACCCTCTGAGGTCAGCTAGATTGTTGAAGCACAGCACACTAGCTCCAAGCCAGGCTTCCATCACTGCCAAAGACAATGTCCTTGGTAGAGAATGGTATATTTGTGATGGGCCACAGAATGTGAAACATACAAGCTTTAAAAATAGATTTCTCTTGATTTTTATTTCTTTTATGGCTAGAGAGTTTGAGCATTTCTTCATGTGTCCATTGGCCATTCTTATTTCCTCTTCAGAGAAGTTTCTCTTTAAGTCTTTAGCCCACTTATTTATTGGGCAGTTGTTTCTTTGAGGATTTGTTCTTGGGGGATTTAATTTTTTGAGTTCCAGCTGTATTTTAGATATGAGACCCTTGTCTGTTGTATGGCTAGTGAAGATCTTCTCCCACCTCACCCCAGTTACAATGGCTATAATCAAGAACAGTAATAACAGATGCTGGAGGGGAATGTGGACAGAAGGGAACCCTACTGCATTGTTGGTGGGAGTGTAAACTTTGGAAAGCAGTAC
>NW_012273504.1:0-1637 GCF_000151885.1 Dipodomys ordii
AGTGGCGCTGTAGCTCAAGTGGTAGAGCGCTCGCCTTGAGCTGAAGAGCTGAGGGACAGCGCCCAGGCCCAGAGTTCAAGCCCCACGACCGACAAAAAATAAATAAATAAATAAATAAATAAATAAATAAATAAATAAATATTGCTAAACTGTAGTCCAGGAAATTGATTCAAAATAGCTATACCGAATAACTTACTAGGTAAGTTAATATATGTAGTGTAAATGCTGCCTAACCTTTTGGAGTAGTTGGTGCTGGCATCCCACGAATGAAGGCAAAGCACTGATTTGCTTTTGAATGGCCAGATTTAAAAACGGTAAGTAGTTCTCACAAAGCCTGTGGGAGCTACTGAGGCCAGGAAAAGTTACCAGGGCGAGCATAGTAAGCACCAAGTGCTCCCGAGTTCTACTCCTGCCTTCATCCCGTGCTGACCTGGCTGAACCTGGTACTGCAGGGCACACATGCCAGCCTCTACCCCACCCCCACACCCCCACGTGCTGTTTTCCTAGCAGCCCAGGAGTACCAGGGGCACCCCAACCCCGACTCTTCCCTGGGCACCTGCGCGCACCTGATCTTAATCTGGGGAGCTGGAGGCCTAGGGGACCTTCGAAAAATAGGGTCCCAGCTGGGTGGCACAAATGTCTTTGTTCTGCCACCAGCAACCTCAGAAACTCTTGGGGGCGTCCCGGGACAGGACTCCCCCCTGACCCCCATACTATCTTCCCCTCAAGATCACCTGTCTTTTTCTCTAACAGTCCATTCACAAGGCAGCTCCCAGATCTCTGGGCATTTTGCCCACCGCGGAGAAGCACCCCTATTTAAAAGCACAGAGTGCCAACGGGGTGAACGCAAGTGCGAGGCGGACACTCTCAGCCCCAGATCAAGAACCTGGCTGCAGGCTGGCCACGGCGTCGCCACCACCTCGGGGCTCGGTCCAGAGTCGGAGGAGTTACTTGTCGTCTCCGGGAAGTCGCACCCACCGGGGCGATCGCCGGCGCTGGGGACCCTCCCCACGAGCCGCAGCCTTTTACCTGAGTCCCGGCCTCGGCGGGGGCTCCGGGGCGCAGCACGGAGCGCAGTGCCCCGGGCAGGCCGGGCGGATGGGGCGGTGGACACCGGTAGGACACCGGCGGACGCCGCTGTCCTCGCAGCTCCGGGGCCGGGCAGCTATTTATCCCGGGACCCGGCCCCCGGCGCGGTATTGGGCGGTCGGTCCCGTTACGCGCGGCTCCGGGGGCCGCCGCCCTCCGTGCCCGCGGCGCCCCGCCGCGGCGGTGGCCGCGTGGAGCTGCTGCCGAGACCTGCCTCTTCCAGGGGCGCCCCCCCTCCTTCTCCCGCTCCCTGGGAAGTTAGCCCCTGCCCCCCCCCCGCCACACTCCCCTCTGGGCTCTCTTCTTTACAGGGCACCCTGGCCAGTCTGAACCGGTTATGACTGAGCGCCGGCTGCAGGGGGAAAGAGGAGGAGGAGGAGGTGCAAGAGATGGAGCCGGAAAAGCGGGCGGTAGGGGCGCTGCGCCTGCTCTCGTGGCTCCCAACTGGGCCAAGAAGGAGGGAGGGCATGGCCCGGCCCCAGCCCGGCCCCGCCGGGAGTCGCCCAGGCCGCGGGAGAGGTGGGCAGGGCGGGGCAGGCGTCGGTCCG
>NW_012273505.1:0-1369 GCF_000151885.1 Dipodomys ordii
CTTGAGCCACAGCACCACTTCCGGCTTTTTTCTTTTTGCTTATGTGATGCTGAAGAATCGAACCCAGGGCCTCGAGCATGCAAGGCAAGCGCTTTACCACTGAGCCACCTTCCCAGCCCCTCATACCTATAATCTTAGCAGCCTCCACCCACTGAGCTGTATCACTCACCTCCACATTAATCATGTTCCCCAAAAGCTTGCATATGTCTAAAAAAAAACAAAAAACAAAAAAACTTAGCTACTCAGGAGGCTGAAATCTGCAGAACATGTGGAGGCTGGGCAGGAAAGTCTGTGAAACTCATATCCAATTAACCAGTGGAAAGACAGAAGTAGAGCTGTGGCTCAAGAGGCAGAGCACTAGTCTTGATCAAAAAGGTTCAGAGACAGCACATAGGCCCTGAGTTCAAGCCACAAGACCAGCAGAAAAAAAAAACACGGATTAAAAAAAAGGGGGCAGGGAAGGTGGCTCAGTGGTAGAGTGCTTGCCTTGCATGCATAAGGCCCTGGGTTTGATTCCTCAGCTGTACATAAGCAGAAAAAGCCAGAAGTGGTGCTATGGCTCAAGTGGTAGAGCACTAGCCTTGAACTGAAGAGCTGAGGGACAGTGCCCAGGCCTAGAGTTCACACCACCCCGACTGACAAAAAACAAAAACAAGAAAACAACCAACCAACCAACAAACAAACAAACAAACAAATATGGGCACTGATAGCTCACGCCTATAATCTTAGCTACTCTGGAGACTGAGACCTGCGGATTACAGTTCAAAACCAGCCCAAGCAGGAAAGTCCATGAGACATATCTCCAATAAACCACCAGAAAACTGGAAGCGGTGCTGTGGATCAAGTCAGAGCCCTTGCTTTGAGCTGAAGAGCTGAAGGACAGCGCCCAGGCCTAGAGTTCCAGTCTCATGACCAACACACACACACACACACACACACACACACACACACAAAGGGAAGTTGAAATTGAAAAGAAAAACTGTTAAAATCATTCAGACTGTGTTCTTTATCTATTTACAGACAATGTGACTGATTGCTTGTGTACAAAATTTCTAGGAATCTACAAAAGAAGAAAAAGAAAAAACATCTCAAACTTGTAAGTTAGGCAAGAGCTCAAGATATAAAATAAAGGGCTGGGAAGGTGGCTCAGTGGTAGGGCGCTTGCCTTGCATACCTGAGGCCCTGAGTTCAATTCCTCAGCACCACATAAGCAAAAAGAAAAAAGCTGGAAGTGGTGCTGTGGCTCAAGTGGTAGAGTGCTAGCCTTGAGCTGAAGAGTTGAGGGACAGCAGGCCCAGAGCACAGGCCCCACGACCGGACCCCCCCAAAAAAAGATTATAAAATAAACACACAATAAATAATATAGTAG
>NW_012273506.1:0-1110 GCF_000151885.1 Dipodomys ordii
GTCTGATCGTGTGCAGTGGGGACACCCCGTGTCCTCTGTGTGGTCTGACTGTGCACAGTGGGAACACCCCATGTCCTCTGTGTGGTCTGACTGTGCGCGGTGGGGGCATCCCGTGTCCTCCGTGTGGTCTGACTGTGTGGTGGGAACACCCCGTGTCCTCCGTGTGGTCTGACTGTGTGCGGTGGGGGCATCCTGTGTCCTCCTTGTGGTCTGACTGTGTGGTGGGAACACCCCGTGTCCTCCGTGTGGTCTGACTGTGTGTGGTGGGAACACCCCGTGTCCGTGTGGTCTGACTGTGTGTTGTGGGGACACCCCGTGTCCGTGTGGTCTGACTGTGCATGGTGGGGATACCCCGTGTCCTCCGTGTGGTCTGACTGTGCGATGGGGATACCCCGTGTCCTCCGTGTGGTCTGACTGTGTGTGGTGGGAACACCCTGTGTCCGTGTGGTCTGACTGTGCATGGTGGGGACACCCCGTGTCCTCCGTGTGGTCTGACTGTGCGTGGTGGGGACACCCCGTGTCCTCCGTGTGGTCTGACTGTGCACGGTGGGGATACCCCATGTCCTCTGTGTGGTCTGACTGTGCATGGTGGGGACACCCCGTGTCCTCCGTGTGGTCTGACTGTGTGTTGGGGACACCCCGAGTCCTCCGTGTGGTCTGACTATGTGCGGTGGGGACACCCTGTGTCCTCTGTGTGGTCTGACTGTGTGGTGGGAACACCCCGTGTCCCCTGTGTGGTCTGACTGCGCGCGGTGGGAACACCCCGTGTCCCCTGTGTGGTCTGACTGTGTGCAGTGGGGACACCCCGTGTCCTCTGTGTGGTCCGACTGTGCGCGGTGGGAACACCCCGTGTCCCCTGTGTGGTCTGACTGTGTGTGGTGGGGACACCCCGTGTCCTCGGTGTGGTCTGAGTGTGCATGGTGGGGACACCCCATGTCCTCCGTGTGGTCTGACTGTGTGGTGGGAACACCCCGTGTCCCCTTTGTGGTCTGACTGTGTGTGGTGGGAACACCCGGTGTCCTTCTGTGGTCTGACTGCGCACGGTGGGGACACCCCATGTCCTCTGTGTGGTCTGACTGTGCGAGGTGGGAACACCCCGTGTCCTCTGTG
>NW_012273507.1:0-2854 GCF_000151885.1 Dipodomys ordii
CCATTTGTTAGGAAATGGAAAGACTTGGAAAAAATTATATTAAGTGAAGTAAGCCAGGCCCAAAGAAACATAGGTCCCATGGTTTCCCTTATTTACAATAACTAATATATGTCTAGGATAATCATATCAGACAAGCAGAAAAGGTCAAAAGCTATGTACATATGACCATATAAGATGATGCTAAGCAAAATGAACCCCAAGCTATGAACACAGCAGGTTTTTTCCTTTGTTGCTGTTGTTTTTAATGTACCATGTGATTTTTTTTTATTTTGTATGTTCTTCCCCCTACGGTAAAACTCCTGTTGGGGAGATGGGGAGGAAAGGGATAAAAATTGGGGAAAAACAAAGGAGAGGGTAACAATGCTCAAAGGAAATGTAATCATTACCTTACCCACATAACTGTAACCCCTCTCTACAGTATATTTTCAACAAAAATATTAAAAAGGGAAATAATTACTGATATGAAATTTCACATTAAATGAAATTATTTTGAAGAATAAAGGGAAATCAAATACATTTCTCATGCAAACAAAAACTGAAGGAATTTGTTAACTACAAGTAGACTGACTTGCTGTTCAAAAAGCTCATGAAGGGGAGTCCAAAGGAAGATGGCAGAGGAGAAGCTGGAGGCTAAACAAGCTCACATAGAAAGAAGTTTTAGTGTTCCACTGAACAGTCCTAGGCTAGATAATCACACCAAGAGTGCCATCACAGTACAGTACAGAGAGTTTGGCCAGAGAGGAAAAATCCACGCAGCTTAGTTAAAGAGACAGATCTGAGCACTTGCCTGTGTCCGCACCAGTGGCAGAGACTGCTGCCGTGGCTGCCATATCAACAGAGAGAGCCAGGGACAAAGGCACCAGACACAGTGTGCTAGCAAATTCTGCTCACCACCAGAAAGATCTGACAAGGAGAAGAAATCTTCATCCTATTGATCTCAGACCAGGAATTGGCCTAGAAACTGAGAAGCTAGTGTGAATACACACAAAACATACTTACTCCTTCTCACAAAGCAGCGATGGGAAGGCAGCCCCCCTCCACCAGAGAAGAACTCCATCTTTGATACTGACAAAGACCCGACCAGAGCAGCTAGCTTCAACTCAGGTCTTGGAAGAAAACAATAGGAGCCATTCACCAGGTCACAGGAACCCATCCTGACCTGCTGGGCTCAGCCCCACCCAGGGGAAAGTTGCCCTTGCCAGGCAGAGGGGCTCTGACCCTAGAAGAGTAACTTCTTGACTGGATTAACAGAGCTAGAGGTTGCCCCTCCCCACTGCAGCCTAGACAACTGGAGGGGTAAAAGATAAACAATTGAAACTCAGTAAACATAAATCCTGAGAAAGTCTCCAGGCTGGGCTCTGAGTGTCTCTGGAGCTAGCCCCTCAGGGAAGAGATACTGATTGCTGATAGGCCTCAACCCTACCCAGAACCTAGCCTCATAACAGCATCTCCAAACTAGAGGAAACAGCCATCTCCCTCTTTTGTGAAACTCAAAGCAGATCTCCCTCCCACTGAACTAGCCTGGGAGGAGGAGGATCACAAAGTCCTGGATAAGGCAGAGATTCTTTCTGCCTGCTCAAACAAACTGACTTAAGAAACAAATCAAGCCACAGGAAAACCAAACACCACAAAGACACCACCAAGAGACTGGTTATGGAAACAGAAGAAATACAAGATCTCTCCCCCCGCCTTTTGCTACCTAAATTTTTAATTAAAAAAATTCAATATTTTTCTTTCATAATTTCTATTCTAGGTGTGTGTGTGCGTGCGTGCTTATGTCTTCTAATCTTTTGTTCTTTTTTTTGGGGGGTGACATAATTGCTGTTCTGGTCATGGCCAGATATATACCTGTCTTCACTTATTAGACCTTATCCTTCATTGTGTACATACTTAATTCAGAAATTGATTACTAAATTCACAACCTCTTAGGCTTAACTTCTTTAATAGTAGAATTACTTCTTTATAACTATATAATCTTTAAATATTCCATTTTTCAATTTTTAATTTAAATTTTTTCCTTTTAATCTCTCTCCTCCTTTCAATCTATCCTTATCTTCTATCTGTATTATTTCTTTATATTTACATAATTTTTAAGTGTTTCATTTTTTTAATTTAAATTTTTGTTTTTACATTTTTTCTTGTTTCTTTATCTCTTCTCTTTTCATTCTGTTCTATCCATTGTCTCTCTGAGATTAGGACTTGGTTAAATTCATTCTCTCCTTTTACCCCTCTACATCACTCTAATCCTATTTTCCCCCACAATTCTCCCTAAACCTATTAATTTCAGGTCTGCTGAATACCTCTTTGATTTTCTTAGCCCATTAATCCATAATTGTTTGATGTTGAATAGGTTGTATCTGTTGAACTAGATTACATTTACAGCCATTTTGACTGTGCAACTACAGGACTCTGGTTGATGTTTGCCTTAAAAGTGTTCTAACACAAAATTGGTGTTTCTTCCATACCAAGCCAAAGAAACACAAGAAAAATGGCAAGTCCAGGTATCTCAATTCCCACTCATGATAATCAGGTGACAAAACAGTTAATGAATGATCCAGAAGAGACTTCCCTAAAAGCGCTACAAATACTACTGGTAAACATGGTGAATGAAAAGATTGAAAGCCTGCAAAGAACTCAATGTGAGCTTGATAAGGAGCAAGACAAGGCTAACCAGAGATTAATACAGGAACTTCGTGAGTATGATGAGGCTAATCAAAAATTAATATAGGAATCTTGTGAGTGTGAAGAAGTTAATCAAATTGTTTAAATAGGGATATAGGTGGACCCACTGCAACAATGAGATGTACATGTTGTTATGTCGAAAACGAACTTTACAACTTTGGTGGGGGGGGAG
>NW_012273508.1:0-1707 GCF_000151885.1 Dipodomys ordii
CCAGCCCTTGCCAGACTGTTTTGTAAAGAGGTTGCGCCATTTTACATTCCCACTAGTCTGTGAATGTATATGAATTTCAATTATTCTACTCTTTACCAACACATGTTACTGACAGAAATGGCTTTCTAATCCTAAAACTAGATCCTCAAAATGTTAACCCCTACATACACAAACACAAATACACTTGCATAATCATTGACACAAATACACAGATACCACTTTGTTGTCATTACCAGAGCACTCCTCTAGGGTTTGCATACATAACATGCTTCCAGAGTACGATAGAACTTACAGTTACCTGCACAGCCTGGCGCCTACCCCACCACAGTCAGCCTGCAGACCCCCAGACACATCCTGTAGCTAGTAAAGCAATGCCCTCACACCTGCACTGCACTGCTGTAGGTTCCAAGCACACAGCACATTTGCCATAGAGCCAGGAATACATATACTTAGCAATGCATTCACACATGCACAAACACAAACACACAAGCAGTAGTTCCCCCACAAAAGCAGTGTCAAATGCAGCAGTGGTACTCAATGGACACTACATGGAAAATGAACTATACAACTTGTGGGTGGGGATGGAAGGGGAACACTGTAGAGGGGGAAGGAAGGGGCGACACTGTCAAAAAAGAAATGTACTCATTACCTGACTTATGAAATGTTAACCCCCTCTGTACATCACCTTTATCATAACCATTTTTTAAAAAGAAGAGGATACCAGAAAAAAGAAATCTGTGACAAGTTATGTCTCAGTGTTCCTCTAGTAGTCCTGAAAGGTGGACATGTGTGTTGCATGTGGAAGACATGGTAATGGTTACAATTTCATTCATCCTTGGAGTCTTGGGAGCTAGGACAATCTTTCTTTTTTTTATTGTGAAAATACTGTACAGAGGGGTTACAATTACATGGGCAAGATAATGAATACATTTCTTGGGCTGGGAAGGTGGCTCAGTGGTAGAGTGCTTGCCTTGCATGCATGAGGCTCTGGGTTTGATTCCTCAGCACCACATAAACAGGAAAAGCCAGAAGTGGCTCTGTGGCTCAAGTAGCAGAGTGCTAGCCTTGAGCTGAAAAGCTGAGGGACAGCACCCAGGCCGAGAGTTCAGGCCCCATGACTGCCAAAAAAAAAAAAAATGAGTACATTTCTTATCAAGCATTATTGCCTCCTCCTTTGTTTCCCCTTCCCATCTCTTCCCTTGTCCCCCACCCCCCACCAAAGTTGTAAAGTTCGTTTTTCAACGTAACGACTTGTACATCTCATTGTTGCAATGGGTCCACCTGTATTCCTATTTAAATGATTTGTTTTTGCCCTTCCCCTCCACAAATTATACCAGCATCAAATACAGTGAAAGCAGGGGTTATACTGTGGGGAAGGGACATACAAAGCAACAAAGAAATCATCTTATGAATATGTTAGTAACAATCGCATGAAAGAAAAAACATTTGAATACTTATCTTGAGGTTTATTTCACCTAACATCAACTTATCTGACCTTTTCTGCTTGTCTCAGACATATACTAGTTATTGCAAATAAGGGAAACCATGGGACCTATATTTCTTGGGCCTAGCTTATTTCACTTAATATAATTTTTTCCAAGTCTTTCTATTTCCTAACAAATGGGGCAATGTCATTCTTTCTGATGGAGGCATAGAATTCCATTGTGTATATATACCACATTTTCTTGATCCATTCATCTAGTGAGG
>NW_012273509.1:0-2355 GCF_000151885.1 Dipodomys ordii
GCCAGGCACCAGTGGCTCCTGCCTATAATCCTTGCTACTAAAGAAGCTGAGATCCCAGGATCATGGTTCAAAGCCAGTCCAGGCAGGAAAGTCTATGAGACTCTTACTCCTATTAACCACCTAAAGGCCAGAAGTGGTGGCTCAAGTAATAGAGCTATGGTTCAAGAAATAGAGCTCTATCTTTGAGGGAAACAGCTAAGGGACAATACTCAAGTCCTGAATATAAGCTCTCGTGCTGCGCTCCCCCCCAAATGAATACTTATTAAATGTTTTGTTTGAGACTGAAGATAAAAGCTAGTAGATATAGGTTAGCACCTCTCTGGCACACAAAGGCCTTAGGTTTGATCCTCAATACCACAGAACAAAACAAAGAATTTTTAAACTCATAAATGAGGGAATAGATATAAGACAACCAATCCAAAAGTGATTCAAAGAAACAAACATAGTTACAGTAAGGAATAGAAACAAATGTGTAAGTGGAATTAATGCTGATCGAACCGGTGTTTCAAGCCTGTAGTCCCAGCTACTCAGGAGACTGAGATCTGAGGATTATAGTCCATGTCAGACTAAACAGAAAAGTTTATGAGACTTATAATCTCCAATTAACTACCAAAAGTCTGAAAGTGGAGCTCTGGCTCAAGTGTTAGAGCACCAGACTGAAGTGGAAAACCTACGGGACAGTATTCAGGCCCTGAGTTGAAGCCTCAGTACCTATACAAAATAAGAAGAGCAAAACATGAATTTCTATGATGGTACTGATTGTTTCTTTCCAGAGCTCATTGAGCTATCACATTCCATGCTCATCTCCTGATAATGAACACTTGAATATTGGCAACTTTATCACTTGGCAAGTCTTCTATGAACGTTTTCTTAATTTTAACCTTAGGTCCTGTTTTATATCGTTTAATATTATACTTTCTTTGCTTTCTATCTTATACTCATTTTCTAAGTTAATTTTACATAAAACCTAAGAATCCAAATTATGAACTGTCTTCTCTGCTTCATTCTCTCTCCATGTCTTATATTCTAAATAAAGTTATCCTGAAAATAAATTTACCTACTTGCTTATGTCAATCTTCAAATGCCAATCTTTTCTTCTCAACTTTTTATTCACTCATTCTTAGATCAGTATTTATATTCTATCTTCTTGGTTTCAATTATTGTTCATTTGCAGTTTTGATCATTTATATTTCTATTCAGAAACTTTGAAAGAAAAATTATTCATTAGGACAAACTGAAAGATGAAGAAATATAGAACTATAGTTTCATAATATTTACTCATCCTATTTATCTTATCAGCTCTTAGATGTAACTGATTTTTTCTGTATAATGGCTAAACTTAAATATAAAAAGATAAAATCCAAATGTCAGTATATGGAGAAAAGAAAATCTTATTTCTTTCTGTAGTAGAATTGTCCTTTTCAATTCCATCATTCGTAAGATTTTTCTTTCTTTGTTTTTCTTTGTTTTTCTTTTTATTTTATCGGTTGTGGGGCTTTGAACTCTGGGCGTGGGTGCTGTCCCTAAGCTCTTCAGCTTAAGACAAGCACTCTGCCACTTGAGCCACAGCACCACTTCCAGTTTTCTGATGGTTAGTTGGAGATAAGAATCTTATGGACTTTCCTGTCCAGGCTGGCTTTGAACCACAGTCCTCAAATCTCAGCCTCCTGAGTAGCTAGGCTTACAGGCATGAGTCACCAACACCTGGCAAGATTTTTCTTTCTTGTTTTGTTTTTGGTTTTGTACCAGCACTAGGCTTAAACTCAGGACTTGGGTGCTGTCATTTAGTTTTTTTACTCAAGGCTTGTGGTGTTCTACTGTTTGAATCATAGCTCCACTTTTGGCTTTTTAGTGTTAATTGAAGAAAAGAATCTCTTGGATTTGTTTGCTGGGCTGGCTTGCAACCACAATCTTCAGATCTCAGCCTCCTGAGTAGCTAGGCACTGTGCCTGGCTTTTGTATGTTTTTGGCTTGTTCCCTATAGCACTGGGTTTAAAGCTTCAGAAAGTGTGTTAAGAAACAACAGATGTCTGAATGCTGAGGGCTCATGCCTGTAATCCTAGCTACTCAGGAGGCTGAGATCTGAGATCTGAGAATAATTCTAGGCCAGCCCAGGAAGGAAAGTCCATGGCACTCTTATCTCAAGTTAACCACCAGAACACTGGGAGTGGAGCTATATGGCTCAAGTGGTAGAGCACTAGCCTTGTGCAAAAAAGCTCCAGGACAGTGCTCAACCATTTATTCAAGCCTCACAACTGATGAAAGAAAGAAAGAAAGAAAGAAAGAAAGAAAGAAAGAAAGAAAGAAAGAAAGAAAGAAAGAAAGAAAGAAAGAAAGAAAGAAAGAAAGAAAGAA
>NW_012273510.1:0-1367 GCF_000151885.1 Dipodomys ordii
CAAAAAGAAAAAAGCTGGAAGTGGCGCTGTGGCTCAAGTGGTAGAGTGCTAGCCTTGAGCTGAAGAGCTGAGGGATAGCACCCAGGCCCAGAGTTCAGGCCCCACAACCGTAACCCCCCCAAAAAAATTAGGGGATAAAGAGGAGGAGTCCCACCCCGTGGGCCCTGCACCCCACCCAACAGCTGCAGCCCAGCTCCTTCCCTTTCCTTCCTCCTCCAGGAAGCCCTCCTGTATTTCCTCTCATCCACTTCCTCCATTGTAGCAGCTGGGCTGGCCTCTGTAGGGCCTGCGCCCCCCCACCCATCCACAATAGGCCCGGATGCTGCAAGAGTGAAGACAGAGCTGCAGTGCATGTCCCCTGGTGTCCCGCACAGGGGACATGTCTTTAGGGGGCTTCGGGATGGGGGTGTTGGAAAAGGAAATGACCAGACCTGTCATTTGCCTGCCTGGTGGGCTTCCATGACAGGTAAGGTATGGCAGGCTCTGGTGGGGTGGGGAGGGGCTTCCTCCCCGGCCCCTAAGGGGGAGCCTCCCACCTCAACTGCTCATGCAGCTCCCAGCTGGAAGGTTAGGAGTTGCCACCCACCCTTATACTTGGTGAGGCTGTGAAGGGGCCAATGGCTCCTCCACCAGCCCTCACCCCCGTGAGGGGGTGCAGAGGCACAGCTGAGACCTGGGAGGCATTTTCTCCTCCTGGGGGTGGGGAGGGAACGGAACCATCCACCGGCCCTTCCCCCTGGCCCAGAATGCCGCTTGTTTCCTGATGTATACATGCCAACAGTAAGGCCCAGAAAGGTTAAGACATTTGCCTAGGGCTACACAACAAGCAAAAGACAGAATGTAAACCCCTGTGCCTTTGCCACGTGCCAAACAGTACCCTGCAGGACATTCCCTTCTAACCCTGGAAGGAGCTGCAACCCCAGGGTGAACCTGCTCTCACAGGCCCAGCCCAGTCCCCTGGGCAAGGGGAAATAACCTCCAGACGCAGTGCCCTGGACCAATCTTTTGGGAAAGAGGCCGAAAGGAGGATAAAGGATAGGTTAGAGAAGGTTCTGGGCTGGGCACCAGGGCCTCACGCCTGTGATCCTAGCTACTCAGGAGGCTGAGATCTGAGGATCACAGTTTGAAGCCAGCCCAGGCAGGGCTGAGCCTTTTATCTCCAATTTATCACCAAAAAGCCAGAAGTAGAGGAGGGGCTCAAGTGGTAGAGTGCTAGCTGTGTGTGTGTGTGTGTGTATGTGTGTATGTATGTGTGTGTGTGTGTGTGTGTGTATGTGTGTGTATGTGTGTGTGTGTATGTGTGTAGGTCGTGAGGCCTGAACTCTGGGCCTGCATGCTGTCCCTCAGCTCTTCAGCTCAAGGCTAGC
>NW_012273511.1:0-1845 GCF_000151885.1 Dipodomys ordii
TTTTGGTTAATCATGGGGCTTGAAATCCAGGCCAGGGCACTGTCCCTGAGACATTTTTGCTCAAAGCTCCTGTGCTACACTTTGATCCACTCTTCTATTTCTGGCTTTTTTGGTGGTCAATTAGAGACAAGACTGTCTTGGGCTTTCCTGCACAGATTGGCTTCGAACGGTAATCCTCAGATCTGTCTCTTGGGTAGCTATGATTATAGGTGTGAGCCACCAGTGCCTGGCTGCAAATTATTTGGGTACTTAATTTTTTTAGAAAAAAAATCCCTATTCAAGTTTTAAGTAAAATGATCATGTAGAGGTTTATTATAGTGAGAACTACCTCACAGAAAAAAATTTTATGATGTATGTTAAATATTCTATCTATGCATTTCTTTCATGGGTGTGTGGTCCTGGGTCCTGGGCTTAATCTCCCAGCCTGGGTGCTTTCCCTGAGATATTTTGTTCAAGGCTGGCACTCTACTACTTAAGCCATAGCTCTACTTCTGTCTTTTTGGTAGTACTTGGAGATAAGAGTTTCAGGGCCTTTTCTGCCAGGGCTGGCTTTGAACTGCGATCCTTAGATATTAGTTTCCTAGGGATGTGGCTCAGTAATAGAGCACTTACTTTCTATGTGGAAGGCCTTGGGTTTGATCCCCAGCACAAGAAAATATATGTCTTACGTTAGATGAGTAGTTTTAGAAAGAAATTCACAAGTAAAATTTAGCATTTTATGGGCATTCCAGTCACAAGTCTTGTTTAGTTTCCTAAGAACTTAAACAATATTTATGTATTACTGGAATCAGAATAATATTTTACCAAGCATTGCCCATCCCTAGCCTTTAGTTTTAGATACAGTAATATAAGCCATGAAATTGATAGTGAAAAATAAGGGCAGTAGGAAAATGTGAGGAATTAGGCTGTAATCTTTTTCAAGTCAAGGTGATAGAAAATGGTTACAGGTGGTTGATGGGCATTGCAGAACCTGAGATATGGAAATCACTTCCTTAGAAAAAATTTTAACAGTATTTCTTGGTTTGTTCCCACTCTATTGATATGAATTAGTACATTCTAGAAAGAGTGAGCTACAAACCTGGGAGTCATCAGCAGGTTTGTAGCTCACTCATTCTAGAATGTAATATTCTTTTTCTTATTGTGCCAGTTCTAGGGCTGGAACTAAAGAACCAGCCAGAATTAATATTCTAAGAGGAATAAGAATAATATGGTATTGTTTGACTATCTGAGAGGCACACACACACACACACACACACACACACACAGTAGAACCAACATGCAACAATCTTAGTAGTTTGTCATGTCAGATGGGAGTTAAAATATTCCAAAGACATAGACTATTCAGAAAAAGAGGAAAATACGGATTGACTCCAGTCTTTGACACATTCCAATTCCTAGATTCTTATGGTAACAAGAAAAAATAGAAAAAAGTGTCCAAGTTCCAACAAAGTAAAGGGATAATAACACTAAACAAGTGTTTACTCTAAAAGGAGAAATATATGGTGGGCTTTACAGAATCCAATTTCAAACTAACCAATCATACAAATAATTTTATGTTAAAAACAATTATCTGCGGGCTGGGAAGTGCCTCAGTGGTAGAGCGCTTGCCTTGCATGCATGAGGCCCTGGGTTCGATTCCCTAGTACCATGTAAGCAAAAAGAAAAAAAAGCCGGAAGTGGCACTGTGGCTCAAGTGGTAGAGCACTAGCCATGAAGAGCTGAGGGACAGCGCCCAGGCCCAGAGTTCAGGCCCCATAACCGGACCCCCCCCAAAAAAAACACCCAACAATTATCTGCATATTTAATGATATTAAAGAATATTCTTTTTGTGTGTGTGTGTGTGTG
>NW_012273512.1:0-2698 GCF_000151885.1 Dipodomys ordii
TTTTTGCTTATGTGGTGCTGAGGAATCGAACCCAGGGCCTCATGCATGCAAGGCAAGTGCTCTACCACTGAGCCAACTTCCCAGCCCGTCCCCAAAGCTTTTTTGTGCAAGGCTAGTACTCTACCACTTGAGCTATACCTCCACATTTGGATGTTTTGGGTTTTTGTTTGTTTGTTTGTTCATTTTTGTAAGTTGTGGGGCTTGAACTCTGGGCCTGGGTGCTGCCTGAGCTCTTCTGCTCAAGGCAAACACTCTACCACTTGAGCCTCAGCACCACTTCTGGTTTTCTGGTGGTTCATTGGAGAGAAGAGTCTCACAGACTTTCCTGTCCGGTCTGGCTTTGAACCATGATCTTCAGATCTCAGGCCTCCTGCATAGCTATGATTACAGCACCCAGCTTGTACTTGAGTTATGAGCCTTCTTTGCCATGTGCTGACTTTGTCTTTTCCCTTTTAGATCGAGTGGTAGATGATCTAAACCCAATGTTGAACTTCACCCGAAAGGAGGTGGAAAACCTACTGCACTTTGTTGAGAAGGAGCCAGCTCCCCAGACATCCTTGAATATAAAGGGCATCAAGGAGTCAGTCTTGCAACTTGCCTGTCTGAAATTCCCTCACCTCATCACCAAGGTACAAACCTGGGATGCTCAAGAGTCCCCAGCATGGCAGTCTTAGTCACGGAAGGTTTGTCTGGCCACCTTGCTTCCAAAGATGAAATGGCATTTCATGCAGACAGCTTGGGCTTCGCACAAGTCCCCTTCGCATTTCCAACTACCTGCCTCCACCTCTGATCCTAGAAATGCTCAGCTATGTGAAATAATTTGAATATTGTGTTCCACAGTGGAAAGAGAAGGCAGAGTTCTGAAAAATGACGATTTTTTTATTCTCTGAACTCCCCCAGCCTTTCTAAGAGTATTAGGAATCTACAGATGGTGTTCTGTTAGATTTATAAAGTATATTCTTATTGTTGTTGTTGGACATGGGGCTTGAATGCTGGGCCTGAGTGCTGTCCCTGAGCTCTTCAGCTCAAGATGAGCACTCTGCCTGCCACTTGAGCCTCAGCTTGGAGATAAGAGTCTAACAGGCTTTCCTGCCTGGCCTGGCTTTGAACCATGATCCTCAGATCTCAGCCTCCTGGGTAACTAGGATTACAATTACAGGACTGAGCCACTGGTACCTGGCATTTTTTTTTTTTTAATGCCAGTCCTGGGTCTTAAACTCAGGGCCTCGGTGCTTTAACTGAGCTTCTTTGGCTTATCACTTGAGCCATAACCACCGCTTCCAGCCTTTTCTAAATAGTTTATTGGAGATAAG
This sequence comes from Dipodomys ordii, assembly GCF_000151885.1. Taxonomy (NCBI): domain Eukaryota; kingdom Metazoa; phylum Chordata; class Mammalia; order Rodentia; family Heteromyidae; genus Dipodomys; species Dipodomys ordii. The sequence goes on from NW_012273512.1 coordinate 1,314, forward strand.
AGGCTTACAGACTTTCTTGCCTGGGCTGGCTTTGAACCGCAAACCTCAGATCTCAGCCTCCTGAGTAGCTAGGATGTCAGGCACGAGCCACTGGCACCCAGCTTGAAGCACATTCTTGAAGACCGTTGCCTGTGTATCTGTGAGCAGCCCCTTCCTAATTTCTAAGTAAGGCCTAATGTAATTAAATTCCACACCCCTCATGTCCCCAGGAGCCTTTTGAGCACGAGTCACTGCTCCTCAACCGAAAGGATCACAAGCTGACCAAGGCTGAGAAGAAGGCAGCAAAGAAAAGCTATGAGGAGGACAAACGCACGTCAGTGCCCTATACCCGCCCATCCTATGCACAATATTACCCCGCCAGTGACCAGAGCCTGACCAGCATCCCCGCCTTTAGTCAGAGAAACTGGTAGGTGGCTGAAAGGAAAAGGCTTGCGGGTTAGGCCTGACCCAAATACCTTTCGATTAATTTCCATCGGGCTGCTGTAAGCTGGTAAGTTGTGCTCTAGGGTCAGGTGTCAAAACACTCCAGTAGTCCTGGTGTTTTAGGTGACTGTATTTTTTTTTTTTTGTCAGCTGTGGGGCTTGAACTCTGGGCCTGGGTGCTGTCCTTGAGCTCTTCAGCTCAAGACTAACACTCTACCACTTGAGCCACAGCACCACTTCCTGTTTTCTGAGTATTTTATTGGAGATAAGAGTCTCATGGTCTTTCCTGCCTAGGCTGGCTTTGACCCAGGGTCCTTAGATCTCCGCCTTCTGAGTAGCTAGGATGACAGGTGTGAGCCACCTGCAACATACTTTTGACTACTTGTCTGTAAAAGTGAGGTGCTCGCTTTGACACTCAGGTGAGCCCTTCTGAATTCCTGGGTGGTAGGGGGAGTGTAGCTTCGCACACTGCAGAAGCTCAGCCCTTCCACACAGCTGCATTCCTACCATGGCACCGTGGCCCTAGCCCTCAAATGGCAGTGAAGGTCAAGGTTAAAGGCCATATTGTCCCAATGTCTTAGATTGCAGTTGGGGAACTTGCTGCTCCTTCATGGAATTTCATTCTGTGACTGTGCTACAACGAAGCTCTAAAAAACAAAAACAAAAAAAAAGGTTCTGATGGCTCACGCCTGTCATCCTAGCTAGCTACTCAGGAGGCTGAGATCTGAGGATCACAGTTCAAAGCCAACCCAAGCAGAAAAGTCCATGAGACTCTTACTGTGGAGGCTGAGATCTGAGGATTACGGTTCAAAGCCAGCCCGGGCAGGAAGGTTCAAAGCCAGCCCGGGCAGGAAAGTCAGTGAGACTTTTTTTTTTTTTTTTGGTTGACCGTGAAGCCTGAACTCTGGGCCTGGGCGCTGTCCCTCAGCTCTTCAGCTCAAGGCTAGTGTTCTACCACTTGA
>NW_012273513.1:0-1861 GCF_000151885.1 Dipodomys ordii
CTTCCTTCCTTCCTTCCTTCCTTCCTTTCTTTCTTCCTTTTTCGGTTTTGAGGCTTGAACTCCCAACCTGGACACTTTCTCTGAGCTCTTTATGCTCAAGGCTAGCACTTAGCACTCTACCACTTTGAGCTACATCTTCACTTCCAGTTTTCTGGAGCTTAACTGGAGGTAAGAGTTTCATGGACTTCCCTACCCGGGCTGGCTTTGAACAGTGATACTCAGATCTCAGCCTCCTGAGTAGCTAGGATTACAGGTGTGAGCCACTAGTGCCCAGCACTTTTATTATTATTATTATATATGGTACTGAGGAATTGAACCCAGGGCTTCATGCATGCTAAGCAAGCACTCTGTCTCTAAACCACATTCCCAGCTTCTCAATCTTTTTGATATCACAAAACCACCATATCATCTTCCATTCAAAATTTTTCTTGAACTTTCTCACCAATAAAAATATTTTAAAATACCCCATTCATTAACTTAATATCACATTAAGAAGTTCTGTATTATCTTTCATTTATATTAGTCCATTTCTAATCATCCATATACAAATTGTTCTTATATAAATATATGTTATGTTCAAATCTAATCATTCAGTTTAAAATTGAAAGATCCTTGTCAGAGGAGAAATTCAAATGGATTCAAGAAAAATAAAATTTCTTTTCTTCTTTTTTTATTGTGAAAATACTGTACAGAGGGGTTACAATTACATGGGCAAGATATTGAGTACATTTCTTATCAAGCATTGTTGCCTCCTTCTTTGTTTCCCCTTCCCATCCCTTCCCATCTCCTCCCACCTGCCCCCCCTAAGAAAAATAAAATTTCTAAACCAGCTAAAGGTATAGGAATGACTTTTGGTTTCTGCTCTACTTATCTGTAAACATAATTACACCTATAATGTAATCTACAAAACATAATTATTTGGAAGCTGCTAATCTTTTTCTTTTCTTTTCTCTTTCTTCCTTCCTTCTCTCTCTCTTTCTTCTTTCTTTTTTGTATGTTTTTTATTGTAAAAATACTGTACAGAGGGATTACAGTTATATGAGCAATGTAATGAGTGCATTTCTTATGGAGCATTGTTGCCTCCTCCTTTGTTTCCCCCTACTATCATTTCCCTCCCACCTCCACAACTAACCCCCTCCACCCTCTCCCACTAAAGTTGTAAAGTTCGTTTTCAACATAGTGTCTTGTACATCTCATTGTTACAGTGGATCAAACTGTATCCCTATTTAAGCATTTTGTTTTTTCCCTTCCCCTCCCCAAATTAGAGAAGTGTATATATAAGATGCAGGACCCCGACATCAAATACAGTACAAACAGAGGTTATACTGTTAGGGAGGAACATACAAAGAAACAAAAAAAATCACATGGTACATTATAAATACATTAGGAACCATAGCAAGAAAGAAAAAAGATATTTGTGTCCCCATCTTGGGGCTCGATTTGTTTAACATCATCTTAGATGGCCATATGTACATAGCGTTTGGCCTTTTCTACTTGTCCTACACATGTATTAGTCATTGCAAATAAGGGAAACCATGGGACCTATGTTTCTTTGGGCCTGGCTTACTTCACTTAATATAATTTTTTCCAAGTCTTTCCATTTCCTAACAAATTGGGCGATGTTATTCTTTCTGATAGAGGCATAGATTTCTATTGTATATGTATACCATATTTTCTTAATCCATTCATCTACTGAGGGGCATCTGGGTTGGTTCCATATCTTAGCTATGGTAAATAATGCTACAATAAACATAGCTGTGCTGGTAGCCTTAGTATGGCCTTGTTTGTGATCATTCTGGTAAATGCCCAAAAGTGGGATTGCTGGGTCTTAGGGGAGCTCTATGTGGAGTCTTTTGAGGAA
>NW_012273514.1:0-8787 GCF_000151885.1 Dipodomys ordii
AAAGTCCATTGGAGGGCTGGGAAGGTGGCTCAGTGGTAGAGTGCTTGCCTTGCATGCATGAGGCCCTGGGTTCAATTCCTCAGCACCACATAAGCGAAAAGAAAAAAGCCGGAAGTGGTGCTGTGGCTCAAGTGGTAGAGCGTTAGCCTTGAGCTGAAGAGCTGAGGGACAGCGCCCAGACCCAGAGTTCAGGCCCCACAACCGGACCCCCCAAAAAAAATTACATATATAAAAAGTCCATTGGAGTTAAGAGTCTCTGGGATTTGTCTACCAGGGTTGGCTGTGATCCTCAGATCTCTGCCTCCTGAGTAAACAGGATTACAGGCTTGAGTCACCAGGGCTGGGCTTGAGAAGTATCTTTTGTTTGGTTTTTTGGAAATGGGGCTTGAACAATGGGTCTGGGTGTTGTCCCTGAGCTCTTCAGCTCAAACCGAGTGCTCTACCACTGGAGCCATAGCGCTACTTCTGATTTTCTGAGGATTCATTGGAGATAAGGGTCTCATGGCCAGGTGCCGGTGGCTCACGCCTGTAATCCTAGCTACTCAGGAGACTGAGCTCTGAGGATCGAGGTTCAAAGCCAGCCTAGGCAAGAAAGTCCCTGAGACTTTTATCTCCAATTAACCACCAGAAAAAACAAACAAACAAATGAAGTGGCGCTACGGCTCAAGCAGTAGAGGGCTAGCCTTGAGCTGAAGAGCTGAGGGACAGCCGGGCGGGCGCTTGTAGCTCACGCCTGTGATCCTAGCTACTCTTATCTCCAATAAACCACTAGAAAACTGGAAGTGGTGCTGTGGCTCAAGCGGTAGAGTGCTTGCCTTAAGCTGAAGAGCACAGGGACAGCGCCCAAGCCCAGAGTTCAAGCCCTGTGACCGACAAAAACAAAACAAGACAGAGTGTCTTGGACTTCCTGCTTAGGCTGGCTTTGAATCACAATCCACAGATCTCAGCCTCCTGAGTAGCTAAGATTACAGGCATGAGCTACCAGTGCCCTTTGAGAAGTGTTTTTGTTAGACTCATCTGGTCCTGGAAACCTAGCATTTCCACACCTATTTACATTCTTTTCACCCCCCCCCACACACCTCCCATGGCTCCTCCACCCCCCACACCTCCATCATGGGGCTTGAACTCAGGGCCTGGGTGCAGTCCTTGAAAGGAGCTCTTTTGCTCAAGGTAGTGCTCTACCACTTTGAGCCCTAGCTCTACTTCTGGTTTTCTGGTGGTTAATTGGACTTACCTACCAGGGCTGGCTTTAAATCACGATCCTCAGATCTCAGCCTCCTAAGTAGCAAGGATTACAGGCCTGAGCCACCAGCACCTGGTCTCCCATGGCTTATATCCTTGTGTCAGTAGCTGAAGTTACTTGAACACCTTGAATTATGCCATCCTAGAGGCTCAGCTAAGACCATTCCCTCTGGAATCCCAGGTCGTTCCTGCCCCCAGGGGGCTACTCTGTCCTGGCCCACAGACTCCTGCATCTCCCAGGGTCCCTCATTCCCTCAGCCAACCCCCCTGCCTGGTATTACTCCTCCTCTGGGACCCCCACTGGCCAGGCTGTCACTGAGCCACACCCATGGTGATCAGTGCCAACTCTATTAAAACCAGCAGCAGCGCACCAGATGCTGGTGACTCACGCTTGTCATCCTACGCTCAGAAGGCTGAGATCTGAAGGTAGTAGTTCAAAATCAGCTTGAGCAGGAAAGTCCAAGGGACTCACAGCTCCAATTAACTACCAAAAAGTTAGAAATGGAGGTGTGGCTCAAGTGGTAAGAACACCAGCCTTGAACAAAAAAGCTAAAGGATAGCACCCAGGCTCTGAATTCAGACAAAAATCAAAGCAGAGCTGGGTGCCGGTGGCTCACGCCTGTAATCCTAGCTACTCAGGAGGCTGAGATCTGAGGATCGAGGTTCAAAGCCAGCCGGGGCAGGAAAGACCGTGAGACTCTTATCTCCAATAATCTACTAGAAAACTGGAAGTGGTGCTGTGGCTCAAAAAGTAGAGGGCTTGCCTTGAGCTGAAGAGCTGAGGGACAGCGCCCAAGACCAGAGTTCAAGCCCCACAACCAGAAAGAAAAATAAATAAAAGCCGGGTGCTGGTGGCTGAAAACTGTCATCCTAGTGACTCAGGAGGCTGAGATCTGAGGATCATGGCTCGAAGCCAGCTTGGGCAGGAAAGTCCCATGAGAGTCTTATCTCTAATGAATCACTAGAAATCCAGAAGTAGTGCTGTGGTTCAAAGTGATAGAGCACCAGCCTTGAGCAAAAGAGCTCAGGAACAGCACCCAGGCTCTTGAGTTCAAGCCCATGACTAATAAAAAATAAAAATCAAAAATCTCACTCCAGGCTTTTGTTTTTGGCCAGTCCTGGGGCTTGAACTCAACCAGGGCACTGTCCCTGAGCTTCTTTTGCTCAAGGCTAGCACTCTACCCTTTGAGCGACAGCTCCATTTCAGGCTTTTTTCTGTGTATGTGGTACTGAGGAATGGAACCCAGGGCTTCATGCATGCTAGGCGGGCACTCTACCACTGAGCCACCTTCCCAGCCCACACCCCAGGTTTTCTAGTTCTCCCCCAACCTCTTCTTTGGCCCAGAGGGGCATTTTCCTCACTGCCTCGGCCCCTCCCCTGCCAGCGGCTCTCCTGTCTCCACAGAGCCTCAACACTGCCCACACCCCGTGCACGGCCCTGGCCTCTGTGAGGACTCACCAAGATGAGGCTGTGGCCAGGTCATCGCTCCTGCAGCAGTGTATCCTGAGGGCGGGGGGCAGGGGGCAGCTGTGGCCCCCACAGGATCAGCCTCAGGCAGGGCAGGGCCTCCAAGCCACCACAGTCCCTTGTAACCACCACCTCCAGGCTCTGCCTGCCTGGCTGGCTCACCTGCTCCGCAGGGTGGGGCAGTGCCCTTGCCAGCCTCTGCCAGCGTAGGTACCAGGCAGTGGCCAGCAGCAGCAGGAGGGCAGCGGGCAGCAGCAGCAGGAGCAGCAGCAAGGAAGGCTGGGAGGCGGGCAGTGCTGTCCCCTCCAGGGCCCCGGGAGTCGGGGGCAGCAGGGTGGAGGAGTCTGGGGAGACAGAGGAAGCTGGGTAACCAAGGAGGAGAAAGGGCCTCGTCAGGGAGGGTAAAGGAGGCCTGTCTGGGGTTCACGGTGACCTCACTTGGCTTCTGGCCTCTCTCTAATTTGTTTTCCTCATCTGCAGTAAAAGCTGGGTATAGTAGTAGACATCTGTAGTCCCAGCAAGTTCCAGGCCAGCCTGGAGTAGGCCCAGAGTTCAAGCCCCACAACTGACAAAAAGAAAAAAAAAGTCCAGGGAATATACAATGTGTTTAGAAGACTTGGAACACAAAGGGATTATATTTTAGTTTGAATCCACCAAGTTTAACGACTTCTAGTGTTTGCCGGGGTTTGTCTTTTTTCTCCCTGTAGTAGGTGAGCTTTGTGCAGGAACAGGTGGTCACTTGTCTGGTTTACTGTCTGCCAGGACTGCAGTGAGTGTACAGACAGATCATCCACAGCTCACAGAGCCTCTGTGCACAGCAGAGCTGCTCCACAGCCTCAAGGGTGTGTGTGTGTGTGTGTGTGTGTGTGTGTACACGCATGCCAGCACTGGGGCTCAAACTCAGGGACTTGTGCTCTGTTTTAGCTTTTTCACTCAAGGCTAATGCTCCTCTTTGGGCTTCTTGCTGATTCATTGGCGATCAGGGTGCCCTGGAGTCCTTGAGTAGCTAGGATTTCTAGCTGTGAGCCACTGGCACCTAACTCCTATTTTCTTTTCCTTTCTTTCTTTTTGAGCCAAGGTCTTAGCGTGTTAAGAAGCCTCCCATAGAACTCGGGCTCAAGGGAGCACTTGCCTCCCTTTCCCCAGTAGGTGGAGTTATAAGCATGGTTCACTAGATCATGTTTGAAAGTACTGAGTATAAAATGGGTGTGGTGGCACATGGCTGTAATCCCAGGATGGAAGAGTTCAAAGCCAACCTGGGCTAAGTAGGAAATTGGAGAGCAGCCTAGACTTGAGAAATAAAAAACACCAATATAGAGAGAGAGCTAGATACTGGAGATAGGTAATATGTTGAAAGGTACTCTTTTGGGGATACTGCATTCCATAACATGTGAATGGAGATACAGGCTGGGGGGCAGTAGAGTGCTTGCCAGGCAGGTGAAAGAAAATTAGGAAAGATGGGAAGAGAAAAAGAGTCAATTTAAAATCACTGCAATGAAGTTCAACAACATAATTACAGGGAAGAGGACAGCGGTTCTCAGGGCTCAGAGATGGCGACTGTGGCAGGTGGTTTGCAGTGATGGCACAAAGTCTCTGGATCCTGAAGGGGACCCCACCAACCTGGGTAGAAGGCAAGACTGCCTGGGACACACACACACACACTGCAATGGGTTACTGTCTCCCCTCATAAGACACTGGCTGTTGGTGTGCTGACACTTGCCTATGATTTCAGCGCCGGGTAGGCTGAGGCAGGTGGATGGATAGAGAGTTTGAGACTGGCCTGGGCCACACAGCAGGATCCAGTCTTAAAAAACAACAGAAGGCCAAAGCCGATGGCTCACACCTATCATCCTAGCTCCTCAGGAGGCTGAGATCTGAGGATTGTAGTTCAAAGCCAACCTGGGCAGGAAAGACCATGAGACTCTTTATCTCCAATGAACCAGCAGAAAACCGTAAGTGGTGCTATGGCCCAAATGGTAGAGCACTTGCCTTGAGCTGAAGAGCTCAGAGATAGCACCCTGGTCCAGAGTTCATGCCCCCACGACCAACAAAAAACAAACAGGAAAGTTGATGAGCAAAGACCGAGATCATATGACCGGAAAGATGGCTGTCTATAAGCCAAGAGAAACATAGCTCTGGCTGACAGAAAAACCATGTACTTGACCTTGTCTGGGGGAGTCTACTGCTTTCTGTGGTTTAGGTCACAGGTTTGTAAGATTTTGTTAGAGCAGCAGCAGCAAACTAATACACAAGTGGACAACAAGAATTGTTACACCTGAGTAAAGCTTGTGGACAGGACCCTTGTCAGGTTCCTGCTTTGGTTAATTTCTATACTTTGGTTAATTTAAGAAAATGAGGCTTAGCTGAGCACCGGTGGCTCACGCCTGTAATCCTAGCTACTCAGAAGGCTGAGATTTGAGGATCGTGGTTCAAAGCCAGCCCGGGCAGGAAAGACCGTAAGACTCTTATCTCCAATAAAGCACTAGAAAACCAGAAGTGGCACTGTGGCTCAAGTGGTAGAGCACTAGCCTTGAGCTGAAGAGCTGAGGGACAATGCCCAGGCCCAGAGTTCAAGCCCCATGACTGACAAAAAAAAAAGAAAGAAACTGAAGCTGGTGGGGCACTGGTGGCTCATGCCTGTCAGCCTAGCTACTCTACTCAGAAGGCTGAGATCTGAGGATCGCAGTTCAAAGCCAGCTGGGGCAGGAAAGTCCATGAAACTCATCTCCAATAACGCACCAGAAAAGCAGAAGTGGTGCTGTGGCTCAAGTGGTAGAGCGCTTGCCTTGAGCTGAAGAGCTGAGGGACAGCGCTCAGGCTCAGAGTTCAAGCCCCTCGATCAACAAAAGGAAAAGAAAAGAAAAAAAAAACTGAGGCTGAAAATGAGGGAGAGAGTAACACTGTTTGGAAAGAAATGTGTTACCCGGGCGCCGGTGGCTCACGTCTGTAATCCTAGCTACTCAGGAGGCTGAGATCTGAGGATCGAGGTTCAAAGCCAGCCTGGGCAGGAAAGTTCGTGAGACTCTTATCTCCAATAAACCGCTAGAAAACCAGAAATAGTGCTGTGGCTCAAGCGGTAGAGCGCTCGCCTTTAACTGAAGAGCTGAGGGATAGCACCCAATCCCAGAGTTCAAGCCCCACGACAAAAAAAAAAAAAAAGAAATGTGCTCATTACCTTACACATGTAAATGTAACCCCTCTGTACATCACCTTTATAATAAAAGGGCTGGGAGAGTGGCTCAGTGGTAGAGCGCTTGCCTTGCATGCATGAGGCCCTGGGTTCAATCCCTCAGCAGCACATAAGCAGGAAAAGCCAGAAGTGGTGCTGTGGCTCAAGTGGTAGAGCACTAGCCTTGAGCTGAAAAGCTGAAGGACACTGCCCAGGCCCCATGACTGACTCAAAAAAAAATAAAAAAAAGTATAAATACATAATAAAAATAAAGATGCTGGGTGCCAGTGGTTCACACATGTAATCCTAGCTACTCAGGAGGCTGAGATCTGAGGATTCTGGTTCAAAGCCAGCCTGGGTAGTTAAGTAGTCCAAAAGACTTTTATCTCCAATGAACCAGAAAACCAGAAGTGGTGCTGTGGCTCAAGTGGTAGAGTGCTAGCCTTGAGCTAAAGAGCTGAGGGACAGCGCCCAGGCTCAGAGTTCAAGCCCCATGACTGACCAAAGTGGGGGAAAAAAGAAGAAAAGGTAAAGGACGGGCTGGGAAGGTGGCTCAGTGGTAGAGTGCTTGCCTAGCATGCATGAGGCCTTGGGTTCAATTCCTCAGCACCACATAAACAAAAAGGTAAAAGACAGCACCTAGTACTTGAGTTCAAGCCCTAGTACACACACACACACGCACACACACACAATTGTATGTGCGGGATTGCACTGTGGAGGCGCGGGGCTGAGGAGGGTCCCAGGGGAGGGGGTCAGGGCTGGCGGGCTGTGGGGGGTGCGGGGCAGGAGCTGGCGGGCTGGGGGCACAGTTACCCGGCTGACACTGCAGCTCCAGGCACCGAGAGAAATTGCGGCGGGTGATCCAGGGCTTTAGGGCCGCCAGCTGCCGGGCGGTGTCCTGCAGGAGGTGGGAGATGTTGGTCTGGACGAAGCGGAGACAGCTGGGGAGGGGCTGGGGGCAGGGGAGGGACATGTCACCACCACGTCACCCCCCTGCAGGCTGCACTGAACTTAGGGGAGAGAACCCCTGAGCCTGAGGAACTGGAGGCCCAGATCCCCCAGGAATGAGCTCCTCAAACACCCCACAGAAGCCACGCCCTGGTGGCTCACGCCTGTCATCCCAGCTCCTCAGGAGGCTGAGATCTGAGGATGGAGGTTCGAAGCCAGCTGAGCAGGAAAGTCTGTGTGACTCTTAACTTCCAATGCACCCCCAGAAAAGCCAGATGTGGAGCTGTGGCTCAAGTGGTAGAGCGCCTTTGGCTCAAGTGGTAGAGCGCCTTGAACATAAAAGCTCAAGGACAACGCCTAGGTCCTGAGTTCAAGCCCCAGGATTGGTGCACACACTCCCCCCACCCCAAGACCTAGTGGTAATGCCCAAGGGAGCTGTGTACCCCATCCTATCCCCATCTGCCCCCCAGGTTCAGAGCTGACCTGAAAGGGGCATGTGGTGACAAAATGGATCTCTGTGTTGACCTTCTCCAGGAGGGCGTGCAGATGAGCCCCAGCCACTGCCTTGAGTTGCTCCATCCAGCGCTGAGCCAGAAGCAGCCGCCACAGAGCCGGGCACAATTCCTCCTGCCAGCAGGACCCATCCCTGTCACTGTCCCGGCAGGAGGAGGGGCCTGGCCTCTGGCCTGGGGCTGAGGGAGGAGGCCAAGGCCTGGAGTCCTGGAGCTGAGGGAGAAATGCCTGCCCCCCCCACTCCCAGCTCTGTCTGCCCCAGGGCCTCTCCCACTGTGACTCACCTCCTGCAGGTTCGAGGCCACCGTAACTGGGTAATCTTGAAGCAGGTAGTCAGACTGCAGGAGAAATCAGGGTGAGGCCTGACTAAACTCGGGGAGTGGGGGGAACAAGCCTACGCCCCAGAGCTGCTGAGTTGGGGGAAAAGGGGTGTGGGGGGCGCTCACCAGCTGTCGGATTTTGACTTCGAAGTCAGAGGTGATGGGGCTGTGGCTGAAGGCGCAGCTGGGGGTCGCGTGGAGGCCAGGGCTCAGCAGCAGCAGCAGCAGCAGGGGTGACTGGGTGGGGGGCTTGCTCAGTTCAGGCCCCATCCTGTGCTCCCCACTTCGCCTCTTCTCCCCTCCTCCTCTCTAGCCTTCCCTGTGACCCAGGCTTCTTCGTCTTCACCTTCCTCTGTCTGTGTCTGTGTGTCTGCGTGCTGAACTCCCTGTCCCTGAGTTTCTTTTTGGCTCTGGGCTGGCGCTCTACCACTTGAACCACAGCTCTACCTTGGGCTTTTTTGGTGGTTCACTGGTGATAAGAGTCTCGTGGACTTTTCCTCCCCGGGGCTGGTTTTGAACCTTGATCCTCAGATCGCAGCCAGCTGAGTAGCTGGGATTACAGGCACCCGACTCTTCCTCTTGTCTCTGGTCCAGCACTGTCCTTTTCCCACCTGTTTCTTCCTCCCCTCCCCGCCCCCCTCCCCTCGTGCCCCCACCTCCTCTGTCCCCCCTACCTGTCCGCCCCCCCCACCTGTCCCCCTCCATACGTACACTCCAGGCCGGCGCCAGCACTGTCATCTCTGCCGGGACCCCCTCATGCCTGTGGCCGGTTCCTGGAGGGGACAGCAGGGCGGGGCTGTGACCCGCACCCCGCCGCCCCTGCCTGGCCCGCCCCTCCCGCGCCGCCCCTCCCCGGCCCTTGATGTGGCCAAGTTTCCGCCGCCCCCGGCTCCCCCCGGCTTCCTGCGCGAGCCCCGGGAACGGTGGAAACTCATCTCCCCTTCTAAGAACCACGACGTCCGGTCCCCGCACGCTCGGCACCCCCCCCGCAGGCCCCCCCACCGACCCCCAATCACTGCCCCGCGGGGACCCGGGGTCCCCGGGCCCCTCACGCACAGGGCTGCGCCGGGGTCCTGACGGACAGCCCCGCGGTGAAAGCGAAAGGGAGCCGGGCCGCGCGCGCCCCC
>NW_012273515.1:0-2723 GCF_000151885.1 Dipodomys ordii
TCCTCAGACCACTTCTGTTTGTCTTGTCTATCTATCCGTCCATCCAGCTATCCGTCCATCCATGCGTGCATTCATCTATCCTCTGTGTCCAGTCTCTCCAGTTCCACTCCTGGCAGTGGGATCCTGAGATTGATGAGCTGACATTCACTGGAATCATGAAGAATCAGCCGAGGGCCATGAGCACAAGACAGGTGGCAGGTGGCAGGATAGCCCAACAGAGGGGGTCCACAGAGCCCGGGGCGGGGGTGGGGTGGGGGGGACTTGCTTCCTCATCCCAGTCTTCTTCCTAGCATGCATAGCTGGCACCTCCAGGTTCCTCCGGCCTCTCCCACCGCAGGGCTGCTCCTCTGAGGAGAAATGCAGCCTCATTCTCGTATTCTCCACCTCAGCCGGCGTGACAGGCACAGGGAGGCCACAGAACATGTCTGCCGCATTAAATCAAGTCCAGCAAAGCGCCTTCTTTGCGGGCAACTCTGCCAGCAGGGCCCGGCGCCTTTGGGAACCCCTCTGAAGCCATGGTTTCAGGCAGCTCCCATTTGGCCCTGGTTAATTCAGCCAGAATCAGGCAGCCCGCTGGTTGGTGACTGCCGGGCCTCACAGGCCTGGAGCAGCTGGAGGGGTGACTTGGGGGCAGGGAAGGAGGCGCAGGGCTCCCTGAAGTCTGGATGTTGGGAGCAGATTCGCTGGGCAGGGGCTGCCTCCTCGGTCTGTACCAGGCTTATACTATCCCAGCTCCCAGCTCCGGTGTGCCCCAGGATATGTTCACAGGCTGTTTTCCCTGCCCAGACTGAGCTAGCCTGGTAGCAAACATAGACCCACAGAGCCAAGAGGTAGAGATGAGTAATTACTTTGTGTCTGGCACTGCCATGCCTTGCCAGGGGACGTAGCTGACATTCCCAGGCTGCTGTTCTCTTAGAGGGCATTTGCAAATCCTCTGAATTTATGTGTACACCGTCCCCCCCCCACCCCAACCCCTGCGCCTTTCCTATCCGTCCTTTACCCTGAGCCTCACGAAGACAATCATCTTTACCTCTCCGGCTTTCGGCTCACAGCCTGGGGTTGATAGGCTGTAGTCAGAGGATGAATGAAAGGGCCCAGGCCGCTTTCAACCCCATTAACTCAGAAGGAGACTGGCGAACTCCACCAAGCGCGTTATCTCATGAATAATTACGGAGCAGCAGTGGCCGCAACCATAAATTTAAAAAGATTTAAGCACTGTTCTGTGGGGATGGCAGGCTGATGTAAGAGTGACCGGCGGTGACATCTGGGGGTGAGCAGCCACGAAGCAAAGGTGCCGGGTGGTCAGGGGAAGGCCCAGCGGTCTCCTCTGCAGCTGGCCAGAGCAGAGGGCTTCCAGGTGTGGTGCGGGCTGGCGTGTGTCATCTCACATTGCTCCATTTCCAGCACAACGGCCCTCTACTTCTGAGTTTCTCCTCATTCCCCACATTGCATCACGGAGGTAGTGATGTTGCATGCTTAGAATTAAAACAGATGTTCAGCTGGGCGCTGGTGGCTCACACCTGTCATCCTAGCTACTCAGGAGGCTGAGATCTGAGGGTCGTGGTTTGAAGCCAGCCTGGGCAGAAAAAAAGAGGAGGAGGAAGTTGTTGTTGGATGGTATTGAAGTGGTCATCCTTGGGTGTAAGGACATTATCTTTGAGTGGAAGCAGATGGATGAAGGGTACCAAGGACCCTTCACTGTGGGGGGCTTGGTGCAGAGACTTCAGCTGCAGTGAGAAATCGCTTTTATTGCCACCGAGTGCCACTGGCCCTCAGCATAACCAGAGGCTTCTGGGGCGCGGGGCTGGCGTCCAGGTCCGCACGGAGATGGCGGGAGGGGGTTAGCACACTGTGAATGTAATTATGACGGCGTGATCAATGCAATAAATCATCCACTCTACCTTCTCTGAGCCACTTGAAGCAGCAGCCACAGCATAGATGACATTTTTTTTCACTGTAAAAACCCAGATGTTTTACATCCGACGTACACATTTCAAGGTCCACCAGGAACCCTTAAATTCAGAAGCTGACTTGCCACCCCTTTGCTTTCACTGGGAGGAAACTGATTGGATAGTAGTGCCTCTTTCACCTGTTCGTTTGGATTTCCTCCCCTCTCCTCTGGTCTAGACATCCAGCTGGAGACCTGCTGTCCCGGGTGTCTCTGCTCCTGGGACACCAGAGTGGGTGGATAGGTTCACATTTTCCTGACCTTGGAGGAGCCCACAACGATGAACTCATGGTGTTCTGGGTAGAGGCAAGGGTAGAAGGCTGATGAAGGCTACGTTGCAGGGCTGGGAAGGTGGGAATGCATTCACTGTCAGTGATTCTTCACAAGCTATGGACAAAGGGTTGGCCAGGACAAATGAGACCAGGAGACATGGTCGTCTGGAGCAATAGTATTATTTACAGAATTGGAAATCCTTGGCCTCTGCATTCTGGAATCACGTGCGTTCCCTCCAAAGATCCTGTTTCTTTATGTGTGCGATCCTCTGCCCCTCTGAACCAGGTCTGAGATGAAGGAAGGTCTTGATAGCATGTTTGTTTTGTTTCAAACCTCCGCCATATAGAAAACTGTCAGATCCATGAGTTCACAGCACCATAGAAAACATTCTCACCTATTACACTTGAATGGTAGAAAAAGCTCCAAAAGAAGGTGCCTGGACCTTTTGGAGCACGTGTGTGTGTGTGTGTGTGTGTGTGTGTGTGTGTGTGTGTGTGTGTGT
>NW_012273516.1:0-1252 GCF_000151885.1 Dipodomys ordii
AGGGTATGTTTAGGATTAAGGTGAGGGTGATGGTTAGGGTTAGGGTGAGGTTTAGGTTTAGTGTGAGGTTTAGGGTGAGGATTAGTGTTAGTGTGAGGTTTAGGGTTAGAATGAGGGTTAGGGTGAGGGTTAGGGTAGGGTTATGGTGAGCCTAAGGGTCAGTGTGAGGGTTAGAGTTTGGTTTAGTGTTAGGGTGAGTTTTAGGTTTAGGGTTATGGTTAGACTTAGGGTAAGGGTGTGGGTGAGTGTGATGGTTAGACTTAGGGTTATGGTGAGGGTTAGGGTTAGTGTGAGGGTTAGGATGAGAGTCAGGGTTAAGGTTAGTGTTAGGGTTAGGGTGAGGGTGAGGGTATGTTTGGGATTAAGTTGAGGGTGAGGGTTAGGGTTAGGGTTAGGGTTAATGTGAGGGTGAGTGCTAGGGTTAGGATGAGGGTGAGGGTTCCGCTTCGGGTGAGGGTGATAGTTAGGTTGTGGGTGAGGGTTAGGGTTAAGGTGAGGGTTAGCGTGACAGTGAGGGTTTTGATGTGGGTGAGGGTTATGGTTAGGTTTAGGGTGAAGGTTAGTGTTAGGGTTAGGGTTATGTTGAGGATGAGTGTTAGGTTGAGGTTTAGGGTTGGGGTTAGGGTGAGGGTTAGGGTTAGGGTGAGGGTTAGGGTTAGGGTGAGGTTTAGGGTGAGGATTAGTGTTAGTGTGAGGGTTAGGGTGAGGGTGAGGGTTAGTGTAGGGTTAAGGTGAGGTTTAGGGTTAGTATGAGGATTAGGGTTAGGGTTAGGCTGACGGTGAGCATGTGGGTGAGGGTGAGGGTTAGTTTTAGGGTTAGGGTTAGGGTTAGTGTGAGGATAAAGTTTAGGGTGAGGGTTAAGGTGATGGTGAGTGTTAGGTTTAGCGTTAGTTTTAGGGTGTGGGTTAGGTTGAGGCTTAGGGTTAGGGTGTGGGTTCGGGTTAGGGTTAGGATGAAGGTTAGAGTTAAGGTGATGTTTTGGTTGAGGTTGTGGGTGACAGTCAGTGTGAGGGTGAGGGTGAGGTTTAGGGTAAAAGTGAGGGTGAAGTTGAGAGCAAGGGTTGGGTTTAACATTAGGGTTAGTGTGAGGGCAAGTGTGAGGGTTACGGTTCCGAATAGGGATAGGGTTATGGTTAGGTTGAGTATGAGAGTGAGTGTGAGGGTGAGGGTTAGTGTTAGGGTTAGGTTGAGGGTTAGGGTTAGTGTGAGGTTTAGGGTGATCGTGAGGGTGAAGGTTAGGGTTAGATTTAG
>NW_012273517.1:0-1307 GCF_000151885.1 Dipodomys ordii
CACACACACACACACACACACATATATCACATTTTCTTGATACATTCATCTACTGAGGGACATCTGGGTTAGTTCCATATCTTAGCTATGTTAAATAATACTGCAATAAACATAGTTGTGCCGGTAGCTTTAGTATGCCTTGTTTGTGATCATTTGGGTAAATGCCCCAAAGTGGTATTGCTAGGTCATAAGGGAGCTCTATGTGAAGTCTTTTGATGAACCTCGATACTGCTTTCCAAAGTGGTTGAACAAGTTTACCCTCCAACAATACAGTAGGCTTCTCTTTTGGCCACATCCCCTCTAGCATCTGTTATTATTAGATTTCTTGATTACAGCCATTCTAACTGGGGTGAGGTGGAATCTCAATGTTGTTTTAATTTGCATTTCTTTTATGGATACTGAAGTTGAGCATTCCTTCATGTGTCTATTGGCTATTTTTAATTCCTCTTCAGAGAAATTTCTCTTTAAGTCTTTAGTCCACTTATTAATTGGGCAGTTGTTTCTTTGAGGATTTGTTGAAAACAACTATTTTAAAAGTTGCTTTCTAGAACTTATAAGCTTCCAAATTCTCAAATAGTATATTTGAGATATAAAGGCAATCATGCAAAAATCGCACAAATAATAGCAATGAGTCATTATTATTACTTATTAAGCAAAAAGTATACTTATAAGAGCATTTCCAAAGGAAAAAATAAGTAAAACAACAGAAAAACGGGAGTGGGAGGGTAATTGGTTTAAATTGTCTATATACCTCTAACAGGTAAGAAAGAAGAAATGCAGTCCTTTAGTCCAAGCAGAAGAAACAGAATTATAGAACAATCCTGTGGAAGAGCAAAGAAGTCAAGTAAGATACTCATGGAAATGACTGCCAAAGATGATGATCACAAGTGTAGTCACATGATTTAAAACTGAGCTATCGCAACCAAGTGTTGAGACAACCAGAGAACCATATGGAAAATATAATTAATCTTGACCCTTATTTCACCCTTATCAAAAAATTAAAGAGTAATCATAGATCTAAATGTGAAAGTTGAGATAATTAATTTTTAGAAGGAACATATTGGGCTAAAAGAAATTTATTTAAATAATACACAGAAATCTAAAAGAAAAAGTTGGTAAGATAGGCATAATTCAAAGATAGATTTTTTTTACATAAAACTACCATTAAAGGAGTAAAAGTATAAGCCACAGACTTGAGAGGACATTTATAATAAAATGGTCACATCCAAATAATACAAAAAGATCATATCCTATATATATATATAGATCACATACTATATATATATATATATATATATATATATATA
>NW_012273518.1:0-2608 GCF_000151885.1 Dipodomys ordii
CTGGGTGTGTGTGTGTGTGTGTGCACCCTGGGTGTGTGTGTGTGTGTGTGCACCCTGGGTGTGTGTGTGTGTGTGTGTGTGTCAGAGACAGAGACAATGTTTATGAATAGGTATTTTTAAACATAGTAAACCAAAGAAGCTGAGAGTTTCAAATGAGTTCTACCCAAAATGACTTTGAACCTACCCCACTTCTTGTACTAGGCTATGTAGTTGAAACTTATGAGTAAGACAGCCTTTGATTCGGAGTTCTCAGGTCAAGGACCAGGCCTGAAACAACTGTTTCCTAAACACAACAGGTGGAAATGTGTACAGAATACTGTGGAAACCCAAAGAAGAAAACAGAATTCTGCCCTCTGGGGGCCAGCAAAGCTTTGTTTGAATACATACTTTGGGTTGCTGGCTTTTCTGCATTACTTTAGAGGATTTATGACGAAGAAATATTAGAAAGTATAGCGTGATTTGGCTAATAGCAAACAAACAAAACCATTTCAACATCTTAAAATATTAACTACAAAGAAAAAAGCACACAGAGAAAAATCTCTATCTTAATTATCTCTACTCAATAGCCCAGTAGGACAACAGGCATTATAGGAATGACAAGTCTCATAAAATGTAAGTGTGTGTCAATGGAATTTTATGCTTCCATCAGAAAGAACAACATTGCTCCATTCGTAAGGAAATGGAAAGATAGAAAAAAAATATATTAAATGAAGTAAGCCAGTCTTAAAAAAAAGTAGGTTGCATGATCTCCCTCATTTTTAAGAGCTAGAATATGTATATGATATTCTTAACAGGGGATCTCATAGGACCATATAATGTAGCATATCAACATGAACTCCAATATATGGAAATAAGAGGTCTTACTAGACCCTGTATGTAGTTTGTTCTTTTTTTTCTATTGCTTTTTTTCTTTGCTTCTCTTAGATTTTTGTACCTCATGTTTTGAATATAAGATTATGCAATATGTGGAAAGGAAAGGGAACCATAGAAACAGCAGGACAACAGATGAACCAAAGCAACATTGATACTCACTTGACACTATGTTGGATATGAACATTACAACTTGGGGGGGAGGGGAACAGGAAGGGGAAATAGGAGATAATGAGGGATGGGGTAACACTGATTAAAAACAAATGTACTCATTGCCTTATTTATGTAACTGTAACCCTTCTGCTCATCAACTTTTCAATAAAAGAAAAAAAAGTGTGTGTATGTGTGTGTGTACATTTTTCTTTTGTTAGTCTTATGGATTAACCAAATTTTATCAGCTCCTTGGGTTTTAATTCTCCAGCCAAGTTCAACACAAAATCAACTTTATTCCTCTGGCAGTTTGTTTTACAATACAGTGTATGTCGCCTGAGGAGCCCAGCACGTGGTTTTCCTGGAGGTGGCATGTTCATAGTCAAAAGGCTTTTCATAATGCCTTCATGCTATAGTATGGTGAAGTTATTTACATTATGGTAGTCATTTGTGACACTGTTCAAGTTCATTATGCAGGAGCTGGCACTGGTGAGCATGATGGAAGAAGATGGCTCGCAGCAGACCTCCACCTCTACTTAAAGAAAAGAATGTCACTTCTGCCGTCTCCACTTTTGCTTTCCTTTTCCACAAAAACACCCTCCTTTTTTTTTTTTCTTTGTATGTTTGAGTGTCGGTAAAAGAAGCAAATGTTTAGATACAAAGCACCTAGTTGCTTTACTCAGGGATCAAATTAGTGTCCATACATGGGAGCCTTTGTGTTAGTCTGATGCCTGAGATGCTTGATTTACAAAGAGAAAAGGTTTATTTTTGCTCTGAGTTTCAGAGGTTCCAGTCTATGACCCTCTGGTCTAGTTGCTCTGGGCATGGGTGAGGCAGCACATCACAATGGGAGCGTGAGGAACTGCTCACCTCAGGCAGTGGGGAACTGAGGCAGAAAAGAGTGCATTCCCACAGTCCCTTTTGAGGGCACACCTCAAATAACTTAAGAACTCACATGAGGCCCCTCTTTGAAGGTCCACCACCTCCTAATAGCACCATGGTAGGGCCACGCCCGAACACTACCTCAGGGGATAGTCCAGATCCAAATGAAAGTAGCCCTCTAATTCCCAGCTAGATTTCCCTGTTTGCCTCCTTGCTGCCTTCCTCACCTTCCAGTTTCTACCTAGGGTACACTTTTAGGTCCTCCAAAACATTGCCAATTCTGAGGTGAATCTAGGACAAGCTGGAGGACAGCCACAGGCTTCTGCTTTCTCCTCTCACCAGAGTCCAAGACACTTAAAACTCTGACCTTATGAAGCTTAAGGGAAGCCTACAGGCATTTCCTTTAAGTCATTTAAAAGTCTTATCCTTGTGAATACACAAATGGTTATAGAGCTTTAAACTTTCATTGTGACCTTTCTGAGCAACCTGAGCAATTCTGTCAGAATTGTTGAAGAAAGAGAGATGATTTGGGACATTTTCATTTCAATTTTTTCTTTTTTTTGGATCTGGTTGTGGGGATTGAACTCTGGGCCTGGGCGCTGTCCCTCAGCTCTTCAGCTCAAGACTAGAGCTCTACCACTTGAGCCACAGTGCCACTTCCGGCTTTTTTCTTTTTGCTTATGTGGTGCTGAGGAATCGAACCCAG
>NW_012273519.1:0-2661 GCF_000151885.1 Dipodomys ordii
AAAAAAAAAGAAAGAAAGAAAGGAAATGAGGCTGGGGATTCAAAGCGTGGCTCAAATGGTAGAGTGACAGACTAACAGGCTGCCCCAAGTATAGATCCCAGTGCCACCAAAACAGAGAGAGGAAGGAAAGAAGAACTGCTCTCAAGAAAAGCCAGGTCTCCAGGCGCTGGTGGCTCACGCCTGTAATGCTAACTGCTCAGGAGGCTGAGATCTGAGGCCGCAGTCCAGCCCAGGCGAGAGAGTCCATGAGACTCTCATCTCCAACAGACTACTCAGAAAAGGCCTCAAGTGGCACTGTGGCTCATGTGGTAGAATGCTAGCCTTAAGAAAAAGAATCTCAGCTCTCTGGCCCTGGTTCCCAAGGTGACAAAAGAAGGGACAACGGTTGAGCCAAAAAGGGCCGAAGCCATGCGCAGCCCAGTGGGCGCCCAGGACCAAGCCACTGAGAAGTTTGTCACCGGGAACATAGTAGAGGTCACAGCCATCAGGGACGTTTCCCAAGCGAGTGTCTTTGACGCTTGTGCGCCACCCAAGCTCTGTGTGAGTTCTGCGCCATTCACAGCAGGGTGGTCAGGAATGCATCTCGTGAAGCCCAGAAAGAACGAACACCCCACCCCGATTTAGACCTCCACCAAAACCCATGGAAGGAGCTGGACACTTCAGGACTGAAGAAAAGCGGGCTTCTGGGGGGAAATAAATACAATGGAAATTATACTTTAAAAAGAAAAGAAGAATGTTGGGTACAATGCCCAGGCCAAGTTCCAGCCCCAGGACCAGCACAACAAAAGGCAGTTGGCCGTGACTCAGGCGTGCTCCGGCCTGCGAGGGTCAGGATCCATGGTCCTCCGGGAGGTGTGTCCCCTGCAGCAGGTCACATCCTTCAGGTTGAGAGGACCCCATGGCCCTTGGCGGAGAAGAGCTAGTGCAGGACTCGGTCCTGTGGCATGCTCCACAGCATTCTACCTCCTCTTCTGAAAGACATCGCCAGAGCACCCGCTGCATTCTCCGTTTGAATGTGAAAAGCCCTCTCCTAGGTCCAGGTCCATGGGTGTCCCCTCCCCCAAAACCCAAACCGGAGGAACGCCGGCCCAGTAACACAGACACTTCCTCAGCTGCTGAGGAGTATGTGTCTAACTCCAGAAGATCTCACTCAGAGTTGTGTAAAACGTAGATAAAACCACCCCTGTGTTGCTTGAAACTTGGCATGTTTTCACTTCAGAAATATTCCCTGCAGGAAGCAAGAAATGACAAGAGTCCAGATCCGGCAGCCATTCCTGCCCCGCCAAGCACAACCCGGAATGCTGTCTCCCAGCCATCTTCCGGTGACCCTGAAGTAGACAGAAAAATTAAGAACCTGAAGAAGGTGAGAGACTTAGGTGCGAATAAGACAGGTTCACAGTGAGGGTGCTAGCACAAAGAATTAAGCTTGGGGCTGGGAAGGTGGCTCAGGGGTAGAGCGCTTGCCTTGATTGCACGAGGCCCTGGGTTCGATTCCTCAGCACCACAGAAGCAGAAAAAAGCCGGAAGTGGCGCTGTGGCTCAAGTGGTAGAGCGCTAGCCTTGAGCTGAAGAGCTGAGGGACAGCGCCCAGGCCCAGAGTTCAGGCCCCACGACTGACCAAAGAAAAGAACTAAGCTTAATTCCCCACAACCAGGTATCTGAGAAACTGGTCACCAGTGTCTCTGTTTGCCTCTATTTGAAGTCCTGCGATTCAGGGACAGTACCCATTTCAGAGAAATAGGAAATAAGGTACATTTGTACAGAAAATGCTGCCCACTTTCATGGGTAGTATTTCATTGCATACTTCTGGGGTAGATTGGGACAGATACATTCCAGCTTCAAAGATGAGTATACAAAAAGCTCAAAAAACAGTTTACAGCAGACCAATCTTGGTTGATTGAAATGTAAGATCATTCTTTGTATTGGCTTTTGTGTTGATATGATTGAGTGGCTGATAAGAAAATTTGCATTCGAAAGTGGCTCCTTTCCTCCCTCTTGACTGCTATTTGATGGTTACAGAAACTGAAAGCCATTGAGCAACTGAAGGAGCAAGCTGCCTCTGGAAAGCAGTTGGAGAAAAATCAGGTACTTTCTGGGGCTGTAGTGCTTTCTGGGGCTGTAGTGCTTTCTGGGGCTGTACTGCTTTCTGGGGCTGTAGTGCTTTCTGGGGTTGTAGTGCTTTCTGGGGTTGTAGTGCTTTCTGGGGCTGTAGTGCTTTCTGGGGTTGTACTGCTTTCTGGGGCTGTAGTGCTTTCTGGGGCTGTAGTGCTTTCTGGGCTGTAGTGCTTTCTGGGGCTGTAGTGCTTTCTGGGTTGTAGTGCTTTCTGGGGCTGTAGTGCTTTCTGGGGCTGTAGTGCTTTCTGGGCTGTAGTACTTTCTGGGGCTGTAGTGCTTTCTGGGCTGTAGTGCTTTCTGGGCTGTAGTGCTTTCTGGGCTGTAGTGCTTTCTGGGGCTGTAGTGCTTTCTGGGGCTGTAGTGCTTTCTGGGGCTGTACTGCTTTCTGGGGCTGTAGTGCTTTCTGGGGCTGTAGTGCTTTCTGGGGTTGTACTGCTTTCTGGGGCTGTACTGCTTTCTGGGCTGTAGTGCTTTCTGGGGCTGTAGTGCTTTCTGGGGCTGTAGTGCTTTCTGGGCTGTAGTGCTTTCTGGGGCTGTAGTGCTTTC
>NW_012273520.1:0-1987 GCF_000151885.1 Dipodomys ordii
AAAAAAAATAGAAAGAAAACAGAGAAGCCACATTTTCAGAGGTCAAATTGTGAGTCGTCATTGGAGGCCAGTGTCTGCAGATGAACTCTCATCTCAAAGATCTGAAGCTGGGAACAGAGCTTACACCAAGCTTTTAAAGACAAAACCACATGCTTGTGGGGGCTAAGCAAAAGCAGACATTATTAGGACATACTCAGGTACAAGGTCAGGTATCAGCAGAACATTTCCATCCAGGGAAGATAAACCTCAACCTTCCACAAAGGAGAAATCTTAGAGCCCACTGGGAGGCTGCTGATTCAAGCCATTTAGGAAGGTAACCAAGGCCAAAGCAGAGCATTCTCTATATGCAAAACTTTCCTGTGGCTAAGACATCTGCATTTCTCTGAAGCAGAGCTCTTCAGCTCACCTAAAGCTAGGCATCTGCAATTTAATGAATGGTCTCTTTCACCTCTAGGCTTTTAAACACTGGGTGGAGAATTCTCTCCTTGCAGCAAGAGACACCAGGAAGGCTGTAAGAAGTTACTTAGACTCAGCCTCCTCACTTCAAGACCTCCAACACTGTGAGACAAAATCAACTTTTTCTCTTTACTGTTCACTAACAAACAGATGCTCAGTAAATGCTGCACCTGTCAACCTTCTAGTCTTGCTATTGGAAGTATGGTCTATGGAACAGCAGCATCTGTATCCTCTGAGAACTTTATTTGAAGATCATAGTTTCAGCCTCATGTCAGCAATACTAAATCACAGTATGTGTTTTAACCGAATCTGTAGATGATTCCTTAGCAACATTAACAAGTGGGAAGCACTGCTCTAGAGCTTCAAGGCTAGTTAGTCCAACAATTTCTTCAAGTTACAAAGGTAGAAAGAAAGGAAGGTGGAGAAACAACGAATCTCACTTGATTTTGCTTAGAGTCCTAAATCACAACCCCAGGCTAGAATCCACCCACCAGAAAGAAGTCAATATTCTTTTAACTACAGTAGTCAGTCTGGACACAGTCACGTTACAACACACAATTACTCTGTAAAAGAAGATGAAAAGTTTGAAGACACTTCCTTTGAGGAGGAGGCCCTTCCCTAGGAGGGGGGGGGACAAAGGGTTCTTTTGTTATTTGTATGTACTGGTCCTGGGGCTTGAACTTGGGGCCTAGGTGCTATCCCTGAGCTTCTTTTACTCAAGACAAGTGGTCTACCACTTGAGCTAGAGCCCCATAACTGGCTTTTGGGTAGTTTATTGGTGAGAAGGTTCTCACAATCTTTCCTGGCCAGGTTGGCTTTGAACTGCAATCCTCAGATCTCAGCTTACTGAGTAGCTAAGATTACTGGCATGAGGCATTAGTGCCTGACAAGTCAAAGGATTCTTTCTCTGGTCCTCCTCAGAACAGAATTACAAGGTCCTATTTAATGTTAATCTCATTGACAATGTCAAAAGATCTGGATTTTCATACATTTTGTATATGTACTTATTTATTTATATATAACATAGAATTGTATGCTACTTAATACATCCCATCATTATCCTAATTTAACACACATTACTACTATTTTGTATAGAACCTCATCCTCAGAGTAACCAAATGAGTGAAATGAACCCCAAAATAAAGACACAAGTGGTTTTTTCTTTCTTGCTATTGTTTCTAACGTTTTTATAAGGTACCATGTGATTTTTTTTGTATGTCCCTCCCCCATTGTATAACCCCTATTTTCACTGTATTTGATGTTGGTATAACTTGGGGAGGGGAAGGGGAAAAACAAATTGTTTAAATAGGGATACAGGTGGGCCCATTGCAACAATGAGATGTACAAGACACTATGTCAAAAAACAAACTTTACAATTTAGGCGGGGGTGGGGGGGTGTAATTGTGGAGATGGGAGGGAAGGGATGGTTGGGGAAAAACAAAGGAGGAGGCAACAATGCTTGATAAGAAATGTACTCATTACCTTGCTCATGTAATTGTAACCCCTCTGTACAGTATTTTTACAATAAAAA
>NW_012273521.1:0-1290 GCF_000151885.1 Dipodomys ordii
CCACCAACAATGCAGTAGGGTTCCCTTCTGTCCACATCCCCTCCAGCATCTGTTGTTGTTAGAGTTCTTGATTCTAGCCATTCTAACTGGGGTGAGGTGGCATCTCAATGTTGTCTTGATTTGCATTTCTTTTATGGCTAGAGAACTTGATCAATGCTACTCCTTTCATCATTCCCCCCATCTCACCCAACTCCACCTATTCCATTTTTACACACACATATGTGCCCGTGTGTGTGCACACGCATGCACACACACACACACTGAATGTTATGACCATATTATTCTCTCCTTACTCTCTTCATTTGTCCAATCCCTTTCCCTTGACCTTACCTGCCTCTGACACATCAAATTCTAGTTTCTTGGTACCCATTTTGTTAGACACTTGAGTTATTCAGAGGAGTTGCTCCATTGAAATTCTCTCCTGTATAGACTCTACTTAAGGTAATATGTTTATGTATATGTGCATATGGCCCTTATATAGTTACATATATATTTATAAATTAGTTCTAAGTTCTACATATGAGAGAAAACATGAATCCTTTGTCTTGCTGGGCCTGAACTCTGTTTTTTTCCATTTCATATTGAACATTAAGAGAGATTTTAGCATAAAGGATCCATTCATATTTCTGGGCATGTGGGAAAGTTGAAAACACACACTCGCAAGTGTCTTGGCTGCTGAGGTCCAGGTAAGAGCACCATTAGCACTTTGGCCTCATCTCCCAAGTGCAGAGTCAGTAAGTGAATGAGGTTAATTGCAGTTGCCCATATCGGAAACAATTTTGGAGTCAAAATAATGCCCATCAACCTTGTCCTCTTGGAGGAATGTGCATGGCAAATGTCACAGGTGGTAGAACATGTTGAGGGAAACCACATTTCTTGGACATCCCTTCTTCTGTGTTAAAACTCAAGTTTTAACACAGTAAAGCTGGATCTACTCCTTGGAAATGTGAGGAGGGTCTTGCATGTACTAGCACTCTGGTTGTTTTTGGAATGTTGCAGAAATAGATCTAATGATGGAAAAATGGAGCGGGGGGGGGGGCTGATTTAAGCCACCTCCTGCTGAGAGGCATGAAGAGGACCATGGAGCTTAGGCAGAATTTTCACTCAAGTTAAAGAACCCAGATAAGACTAACCAAGGCTCTTTTAGCTGCAAATCTGTGAGAGTGGCCCAGTATCCCTTGAAGGATAGGCAGAAGACACTGGTGGCCCCTAAATTTTCCTTTTCTCCTCTCTATACTTACTGATGGATTGATTGATTGATTTTGTGTGTGTGTGTGTGTGTGTGTGTGT
>NW_012273522.1:0-3222 GCF_000151885.1 Dipodomys ordii
AAACCAAAGGAGGAGGCTGCAATGCTTGGTAAGAAATGTACGCATTATCCTGCCCATGTAATTGTAACTCCTCTGTACAGTATGTTCACAAATAATATAAAATTAAATTTTAAAAAAAAGCAGGGGTGGAGGCATGCCTCAACTTACTTGATTAGCAAGAGCAAGGCCCTGAGTTCAAACCTTAGTACCAGAAAAAAAAAATCACCATCATCATTTTATTTCCTCAGTTACTCAAGAAAATTGAGGTAGTGGACAGTGTTCCTAATTCTGTTTAAAAACGTATTCCCTTAAGTTGGGCACCAGTAGCTCACACCTGTAATCCTAGCTCCTCTGGAGGCTGAGATCTGAGGATCGAGATTTGAACCCAGTCCAGGCAAAGAAGTCTGTGAGACTATTATCTTCAGTGACCAAAAAGCTTAGAAGTGGAGCTGTGGCCCAAGTGGGCACTAGCTTTGAGCAGAAAAGGGACAGATTGAACCCAGGCCCTGAGTTTAAGTCCCAGGCCTGGCACAAAAAAGTCACAATAAGGAGGATAAGAATAGTTTATTGCTTCAAATTTCTGATATTTCCCATGAATTAGTTTCTTCCTCCCCATGCCTGTGTACCCGTGTGCCTGTGTGTGTGTGTGTGTGTGTGAGAGAGAGAGAGAGAGAGAGAGAAACAGAGAGAGAGAGAGAAAGAGAGAGACAGACAGACAGAATACTTTCCTGCTTGGGCTGATTTGAAACTACAATCCTCAGACCTCAGCCTTCTGAGTAGCTAGAATTAAGGTGTGAACCACTAAGCTCCAGGCTAGTCTCATTTGAATGAAAAGTTTTCATGATTTCAAAACTGTTAAAAAATAGCTTGACACTTGAGCAAGGGAAAATCATGTTGGACAGACAGAGATATAAGACACTTTCGTGTATATATTAATCAAGCCAGAGCCCAACTTGTAAATCCATGACAATAATTTTAGAAATATGCAGATACCTTTTCTAGATCCAGGCACAGTGTGGCCCAAGAATGTTCTACCTAAGGGACAAAAAGCAATGAAAAGAAAAGTTGGCCCTGTGGGAGTTGTTTAGGGAACCTAGCAAAAGGGTAAAGCATGCTTATCAGATCTGGACTTTTCCCATGGCTCCTGGGCATGGTTCATTTTCTCCAATTGCTGTCAATTTGGCTGTAAAATAATTATAATAATGAGATCTTGTTTACTAAGATTGAAGTCCATTTAACCATTAGGAAAAAAAAAACTAAGAGTAATGATTAGAATTTTTTTTTCTTCTTTCCTGTTTTGACCCACTCTCTCCTTCACATTAGCAAAATGTCTTTTAATCAGACTTCTTAGCAGTGGGTTTAATATAGATGCACCTGCCATTCTTTTGTGGATTTATACTTATGACCTAAAGCAAATAAAATAGGAAAGGAGGAAGATTCAGGTGATGTTGGCCAAAGGATACAGAATTTCATTTAGAAACAAAATCCATTATATAACATGGAGACCATAGTTACTAATAATGTATATCCGAAAATTGCTGATCAGTGTATGAGGTGAAGGGCATGTCAGTTCTCTTGTTACCACACTATACACATTATTGTGTATACCATGAATATAATTTTTACTACTTGTCTATTATTAAAATACTGCCAAATAGTCCCCCACCCCCAAATAGGAAAGGTACAATTTGACTGCACAAATCAAGAGGAAGGGAAAGGAGAGAGAGAGGGGGTAGAATGGGGGAAGATCCACGTCTCAGTATAGTCATATGTCTGTACCAACATTTCTGTCAGCCACAGACCACATAGAGAAAGCACCGTGGTCGCGTAGGACTATAGCACCTGTGGACAGAGACATAGGCGCCATCTTTGTTTAAGGACAGTCTGTGATGCTCACCCAGAATGGATCCCTGATACATTGTATATCATCAGTCTTGCCCAGATCTGGTCAGGTAGCCTGAAAGCTACAAGAGACTGTACTCAGCCCAGGTCTACCAATCAGCAAACTAAAATGGGAAACTCTACGTTTAACCACATCCCCCCCCCTCCAAAGACCCACCTGCCTTTATGCAAGCAGGGCTGGCCTCAGCACCTGGGCCTGGGGCACTCGATGTAGAATGAGTTGGACAACCAGCCTTGAGCTGTCTTGCTGCCAGCCCACGTGGAGCCCAGCCCAAGACAACTCATCTTCACTTTTAAGGGCAGTCAGTCTCAGAGCCACCTGGAAAGCCACAGCTAGGCTGACCTTAAAGGGACAGAGCCTGTCATTTCTAGCAGAGTGAGGGGTTATTCACTTCCTGCCTTTGTCCTTCGGTCCCTGCTCTAGCTCTATTTTACAGTCTTTCTTTTATGGAAAGAATTGGCAATTCCCAACTGCATGCCATGTCCTTAGACCCATGGGAGCTGATGGGTCTTTCTTCTTTGCTACTTTTAGCTAGCACCTGGAAAAGTCACTGGGCACTCTAGACTCATTTACTAACCTTTGGGGAAAACAGGAAATGTTTTCTTCAGAGGAAATTTATGGCCTCTCAAATGATGGTACATTTTGGGTTTTTAGTCCATCTATTAAGTGGATAGTTTTAGGATATAATTGCCCAGTGATATCTGGGGGGAAAAGAGGGAGATCCCCAACTCCAAGGTAGAAGTGATCATATTAGATTATGTTGCTGCCAGAATTGTGCCAAGATGTTAAAAGGTTATGGTTTGGAAAGGAAATTATTGCAACTACAGGAAAGACTCTGTGTGTGTCTGTGTGTGTGTGTGTGTGTGTGTGTGTGTGTGTGTTGTGCTAGGCTTACATTTATAAGGCCTTAGATTCTTAGGTTTTTTTTTTTTTTTCTTTCAAGACTGGTCCTCTACCATTCAGCCACACCTTCAGGCTTTTGCTGGTTAATTGGAGTTAAGAGTCCAGTGGATTTATCTGCCTAGACTGTCCTTAAACTTCATCATATCACAGCCTCCTGAGCAGCTAGGATTACAGGTGTGAGCCACCAGTGCCCAAACAGGAAAGATTTTAAACCAAACCTCTCCTAGTCTTTTAAGACCTTTAGTTTTAAAATAATAATAATAGTGTTGAAGAACATACCTTCTGCTCCAACTGTGGGAGGATCTTCAGGGTGCCAGTGGCACCCCCATCAATGTGTTCCTGTTTGTTACCTGTTCTCACCTGTGTCTTAGGACTATCGTTTTTTTTGTTTTTGTTTTTTGTCGGTCGTGGGGCTTGAACTCTGGGCCTGGGCGTTG
>NW_012273523.1:0-1328 GCF_000151885.1 Dipodomys ordii
CGTTATCCTGCCCATGCAATTGTAACCCCTCTGTACAGTATGTTCACAAATAAAATAAAATAAAATTTAAAAAAAAAACAAAATAAAGCAAAATCAAGGAAAAATAAGCAAGAGTTTTGAGGGGGGATGGAGGAGTTGAGGAGGTGGGGATGGAAGGGATGGTAGAGAAAAACAAAGGAGGAGGAGGAAATGTATTCCTGTCTTCCTCATGTAACTGTAACCCCTCTGTACGGTATTTTTACAATAAAAATATAAAAAAGAGTGTTGAGCAGATAGTTCACGCATAAAGATATATAGATGGTCAATTAAGTAAATGTACTTATAGCTCATCAATTGGGAAATGAAAATTAAAATATAATTCAATATGATTGTACACTTCTTATAATGTATTAAAACAAAAAAAGCATTGGCCTTGCTAAGTATTGGATAACCTGTGAAAACAATCAAATCTCACATACTGCTGATGGGAATAGAAAAGTTGTATAATGTCTTCAAAAGATAGCTTGTCAAATTCAGAAATGTTAAATGTACAAATCCCATGACATCTGTTCTGCCATCACTGCCACCTGCTTTAAGTGTTATTTCCACATGTTCTTTCACTAGAGACCTTTGCTATGATTTCTCTGTATTTGTAAATAACCTTAAAACAACCTATTTAGAACTTATAAGAATTGGTTTGTCTAATTTCTAAATCTAAAAATGTTGATAAGATAAAGCATTTTGAACTAGGAATTAGAACATATGCTATAATGCCAACTTGTTACATGTCATCTTTTTGATTTTTGACAAATTACATACCTCTGAGGTTTCAATTTCCTTTTCTAAAAAGGGTAAGATTTGTTTTGAAGGTTTTTTATTTATATATTTTAAAGTTATATTCAGAATATTATGTTTATCTCCATGGTATTTTTAAATATATCTTTTTGTCAGAAAAATGGAGTAAATTATGCAAATAGCATAAACCATTCTGGGAATCAATTGGTTAAACAGAAAATTATTCTCACTCCTAATACTACAAGTATTATATCATATGCAGAAATGTGAAGGAAATATTCTTATAAAGCTGTTTTCCTAAGAGGTTAAAAATGATGTTCTTAATTATCACAAAAGCACCATTTTATCTTCAATATTTAAAACTGATAAACCATGGGACCTATGTTTCTTTGGGCCTGGCTTACTTCACTTAATATAATTTTTTCTAAGTCTTTCCATTTCCTAACAAATGGGGCAATGCCATTCTTTCTGATAGAGGCATAGAATTTCATTGTGTATATATACCACATTTTCTTGATCCATTCATCTACTGAGGGGCATCTGGGTTGGTTCCA
>NW_012273524.1:0-1668 GCF_000151885.1 Dipodomys ordii
GGGGAAAAATACTCGGACTCATGAAGGGAAAAGAAGCTGGCAGAACCAAATTCTCACCATGGAAATACACAGAACTTTCAAGTCAGAAATTTACTGCAAGGATTGGAAAAACATTTAATCTCCTCGATTTGCTTTGCTTTCAGTTCAGAATTTTCTCTGCCTTCAAACCGTGTGGCTTTGAATGCCACCATCAATACATCTCTCAATCCAAAATGTTACCATAATTTTGAAGATATGTTTGAATGACAGTAAGTTCACAAATAGTTATTATTAAAAGGCTAAATACTTCAGCTAGGTTTTTTTTCTGCCAGCAAGATATTCTAGTCTAAAAAAAAAAACACTGATGAAATCCTTCTTAAGAAACACTGGATTCCAGATTTGTGAGGGAATTTTTACCTTCTCAGAAATTCA
This sequence comes from Dipodomys ordii, assembly GCF_000151885.1. NCBI lineage: Eukaryota > Metazoa > Chordata > Mammalia > Rodentia > Heteromyidae > Dipodomys > Dipodomys ordii. The sequence goes on from NW_012273524.1 coordinate 412, forward strand.
TACAGAATGAAACATTCTTATTTCTTTCTTAACATACATTTTATCTTACATAATCTGCAACTGAAATTTGTATAACATTGGGGTTAACATAAATAAACCAACAGAAAAAGTTAGAGGCGTTTGATTGAGAATAAAAAAATAAAAAGCCCTAAACTCAAGGAGCTGGATATATAGTTCATAATCAGAAAACTTCCCTAGCATATGTGAGGCCCTGGGTTCCATCCTCAGCAAGCACTAAACAATACAAGACAAAACTAGAAAAGCGAAATAATTTCTATAACAATACTGTGCTTTTATTCAATAGGGAGAAATAGTTTTATAATGTATAAAAGATACCTTATCAGCCTTTAGGCGACTAAGTCTTACCAGCTGTGTTTGTACTTGCATTTTAAAAAGTGGACCAACAGGATCTGTTGAAATAAATAATACCTAGTCGGGTGCTTCAGAGGAGATCAAAAAGAAGATAAATGTCTCTATTTAGAAAGACACTTACAAGGCAGGCACTATCTATAGGAAATCTGATATCAGTCAAGAGACCATGAAGAATGTGAAAAAACAGCTACAGATGGGGGCGAGAGGGGGGTTATTACAGTTTAATTGAACCAATGGATATTTATTTAAATCTTTACTTTGAGCCAGGCACTATGGTAAGTGAACAAAATGGAATAATGGGTAAAATAGAATTTTCCCTTCATGAAACACCTAATTTGGGAGCAAAACTAGATATTAATACAATGCATAATATAATAAAGATGTTCAAAAATGTTCAAAATTAAGCTTTCTGGGTATAGTGAAGTTGTGTAATATGATCTAGTCTATCAGCAAGATGAAGGAAGTAAAAGTACCATCTTAAAACATCTCAAAGAGTACGTTTCACAGTGTATCTTGGATTTGCTATAAAATTATCTATCTATCTATCTATCTATATATGTATATATATATATTATGGAAGGTACAAAGGGTGATGATTTGCTTGAAATAAGATGATTCCATTTTCTTCTTGAGAAAGAATATGGCTCATAATTTCAGTGATAAAAGCATAGGTTTTGTATATAATGTATAGACAAGTATGTTCATACACTCACAACACACACACACACACACACAGCTTTATAAGCAGAGATAGGACGCTTGAAGGCCAGGAGACAAATAGAAGCTGATTTCTTCTCAGTTTCTGAAAGAGATTCAGAGTGGTTGGAGTACCAGCAACTAAAGACTGACATTGCAGGATTGGGACCAGACAGAAGGTTTTGTTCT
>NW_012273525.1:0-2305 GCF_000151885.1 Dipodomys ordii
AAAAAAAAAATAGTGCCTTGGCTAATAACATCTTGGTAGTCAGCTAAAGATGTAGAGGAAGAAAAGGCATCACTGACTGGTTAGGGAGATAGCAGAAGGCCACCCGTTAAGTAAAACAGTCTTAGCTGTGTGGGCATAGTCCCATGCACTTAGATCTCAGCAGATATTTACTTACTTGCCAATAGCAAAAAGAATCAAGTTTGCCATATTTCTGTATGTCAGAAATGTAAAGGGAGAAAATGAAACCTTATATAGAAATGTTAATTTGTTAACTGTACAGAATACCTGCCAAGTTGTAAGTTAGTGGTTTTCTTTCTTTCTTTCTTTTCTTTGGTTGTGGGGCTTGAACTCTGGGCCCGAGTGCTGTCCCTCAGCTCTTCAGTTCAAGGCTAGCGCTCTACCACTTGAGCTACAGTGCCACTTCCAGTTTTCTGGTGGTATATTGGAGATAATTGTTTCATGGACTTTCCTGCCTGGGTTGGCTTTGAACCGCGATCCTCAGATCTCAGCCCCCTGAGTAGCTAGGTGTGAGCCACTGGCACCCAACAGTGGTTTTCTTTTTAGTGTTTTTCAAGATGTAGTAAAGATGAAAAATACAGAATCTGTAGCAGTAAGAAGAAAAATAAGCTGTTACATCCTTTCGTTTTGAAATTTTGTGTTTGTGCTTGGTAGATATTAAGTTGTCAGATGCATTTTGCCTATTTCTAGTTTCCTGTTTTCTCATGCATGAAGCATGTAGCAGCATGAAAACAGCATGTCTTAGCAAAATAATGTTTTGATTTTGGGGTGAAAGTAAAGGAATCTTCATTCTGCCAGGGATAGGAATAGTGGTACTACAATACAGATTGAACCATCATGATCCCCCACCCACCCCAATGATGTGGGTACTCCCTTCCCCCACAACCCCAGTTCCCAGTAGTGGTGAGTATTGAATGTAGGGGCCCTGCAAATGTGAGCAAGGGCTTTATTGATTAGCTATATCTCCAGCTTGGTGGCAGAATTCGCAACAGATTTGGCTTTGAGAATGGTGGGTAATCATAGCCAGGTTATTTAATATATCCTTTTTGGTCTTTTTTTTTTTTTTTTTTTGGTCGGTCGTGGGGCTGAACTCAGCCTGGGCACTGTCCCTCAGCTCTTCAGTTCAAGGCTAGTGCTCTACCACTTGGGCCATAGCGCCACTTCTGGTATTTTCTGTTTATGTGGTGCTAAGGAATCAAACCTAGGGCCTCATGCCTTTGACGCAAGCATTCTACCACTGAGCTACCTTCCCAGCCCTGTTCTTGGGTTCTATAGCAAAACATGAAGAGACATTTTAAATTTTTTCTGCATTAACTTTTTTTTTTTTTTTTTTGCCTGTCCTAGGGATTATGAACTCAGGGCCTGGGCACTGTTGCCAGTACTAGGGCTTGAACTCAGAGCCTTGTGCTCACTTGTTTTGCTTGCTAGGTTGGTACTCTACCACTTGAGCTCTGCCTCCAATCACACTTTGATGGTTAATAGGATGGACATGGGTTTGGTGGACTTTTCTTCCCTTCCTGGTTTTGAACCTCAAACATCCATCTCAGCCTTTTGAGTAGCTAGGATTTTGAGTGTATGCTACCAGCACTGGGCTTATAATTAGAATTTTTTGGGGGGCGTCCGGTCATGGGGCCTGAACTCTGGGCCTGGGCGCTGTCCCTCAGCTCTTCAGCTCAAGGCTAACGTTCTACCACTTGAGCCACAGCGCCACTTCCGGCTTTTTTCTTTTTGTTTATGTGGTGCTGAGGAATCAAACCCAGGGCCTCAGGCATCCAAGGCAAGCGCTCTACCACTGAGCCACCTTCCCAGCCCCTATAATTAGAATTTTTAAAGAACTATGAAATGCTATTCTCATTATACGACTAAGTGGTTATATGTAGATGAAATGTTTTCTAAATTTGTATATGTTGGTCATCGTGTTATATATAATAATTTTTCATTTTAGGCACAATTCAGATTCAGAAGCGTCAGCAGTTAGTCAGAAATATACATGAAGATGAATTGAATGATATGAAGGATTATCTTTCTCAATGTCAACAAGAACAGGAGCCTCTCATAGGTTCTAAGGTGTGTATCACTAACAGATATTAAAATTGTTTGCCAGTATCTGTGCTATTAAGATCTAAATGCAGTGAACAGACGAGCTACTTACGAGTGTTGATATAATTGTTTAGAGCAACTGCTAAACCCTAGTCACTGTTATGGAGTTTGTCATATTTCTCATGATAACCGTGTATATGTGTGTAATTTTTTTTGTGGCTCTTATGGCTTGAACTTAGGACCTGGG
>NW_012273526.1:0-1270 GCF_000151885.1 Dipodomys ordii
GCATTGAAAAATGACTCCCTCCCACCTATCTTTCACTACCCAAAACTGATTTGCTTTCTCTTCCTTTGTATGACTTTATACTTCATACAAAGTAATTTATATACTATAAATATATAGTTAATACCTCTATAACTAAATGCCCGTGTCTTTAATCCTTTTTTTTTTTTTTTTTTTTGGTCAGTCATGGAGCTTGAACTCTGGGCCTGGGCTCTGTCCCTCAGCTCTTCAGCTCAAGGCTAGTGCCCTACCACTTGAGCCACAGCGCCACTTCTGGCTTTTTTCTTTTTGCTTTTGTGGTACTGTGGAATTGAACCCAGGGCCTCATGCATGCAAGGCAAGCGCTCTACCACTGAGCCAACTTCCCAGCCCGAGATTTTAGTTATATGTCAAATAGTTTTCTGAAATTGAAGAATTAGATACTAATTAGGATTACTATGCATAATTTTTTGTTTTGATTTCTTTTAAATATAGAAAGTTTTTACTGGCCTAGACAAAACTAAAATTAGTAGAAGTCTTATGAGTTGCGATGCAAATCATGTTGTAGGAGCAGGGGATATGACCTGAATAACAATATTGTTAATATTAGAGTGTTCTTACCCATATTCTTTCTGCACAAAAGTTCTATTCCAGTGTGTGTGGAGGGGTCAGAGTTAGATGCAAATAAAAGGCAGGATTATGTCAGATTAACTTTAGATACAAAGGAGATGACTCAGATAACAATACAGTTTGTAATATGAATGTGTCAGCTACTTAAGTTAGAGTAGGAGAAGGCTTCTGTGAGATTTGAGTTGAGACCTGAGGATCGAAGAAAGAAGGCAGGAATTTAAGATGCTAAGGTTAAGGGAATGGCTCATGTTAGAGGTCTGGATGGGAAAGAGTCTAGTGTGTCTTAGGAAAACAAAGAAGGCCATTGGCCATGGAGCATGGTGAACAGGTACGGGGTGATCTGAGATGGCGTGAGAAGAAAGGCTGAGCTGGATTGTATGGGGCCTCTCTTACAGATCGTGCTATGCAGGAAAGGGAAATGTACCATTCAAGATTAAAAAATTGTATCTGGCTGTTGTGGTGGAGAACAAATAGAAGAATGAAGACAAGGTAGATTAGGAATTGTTATACCTGGGAAAAGGATGGCAAAAGAGATACAGGGAGGCCGGGCGCTGGTGGCTCACGCCTGTAATCCTAGCTATTCAGGAGGTTGAGATCTGAGGATCGCGGTTCAAAGCCAGCCCGGGCAGGAGAGACCGTGAGACTCCTATCTCCAATAAACCAC
>NW_012273527.1:0-4067 GCF_000151885.1 Dipodomys ordii
CTTTTTGCTTATGTGGTGCTGAGGAATCAAACCCAGGGCCTCATGCATGCAAGGCAAGCGCTCTACCACTGAGCCACCTTCCCAGCCCAATATTTTATATATGAAGGGTATTATTATTATTTTTTGGTCGGTCGTGGGTCTTGAACTCTGGGGTTGGGCACTGTCCCTGTGCTCTTCAGCTCAAGGCGAGTGCTCTACCACTTGAGCCACAGCACCACTTCCCGTCTCATTCTTTAAGATCTCTCTTCTCTATGAGAATGTCACTAACAATCACTGTATAAAATGATCTATTTCCTTCCCTGACTTCTCAGGTACCATCTACACACTTTTATTAGAGCACTCAGCACATTGCTTAAATCATTTGTCTTCTGTCTCTGCTTTATAGGACCAAGAGGAAGTCTTACCCATTTTTTTCTCACTCCCTTGTTAAAAGTTCTCCATTGTGTCCCAGTTTTATTAGTTTTGGGTATTCAGTGTGTTTACTTGTAGATTTATATGCACATTCTAGTTACCACAAATTTTTTTCAGCCTATTTTTCTTTGGTTTTGGCTTACTTGCTTAATATAATATTTTCTATGTCTTTCCATTTCCTTACAAATTATGTATATACATATATATATATATATATATATATATATTCACATTTTCTTGATCCATTCATCCACTGAGGGACATCTAGGTTGACTCTAGATCTTGGCTATGGTATACAATGCTGCAGTAAACATGGTTTTGCTGGTGCCTTTAGTTTGGTCAAGTTTATGGTCCATTGGATAAATGCCCAGGAATGGAATTGCTGGGTCATAGGGAATAGGACCCTAATCATTAGCATATAGAAGTCAAAGGAGGCTAAGCACAGGAGTAGTAGACAAAGGCTCAATAGCTAGTACAGATGATCATATAAAATTACATTCTATGAAATAAACAAAAAAGGAAACTAGAGGCATTCTTTACTTGCCATTGTTGCTGTTTTTGTTTTCTTTTCTTTTTGTTTGTATTTGGGGGGGGAGGGTAAGGGAAGACACATAAAGGGTGGAACAAGGATGAACAAATGCAACAGTGATACTCACCAGACACTATGTAGAAAATGAACTGGTTGTCTTATAGGTGGAAATTGGAGGGAAAGTTTGGGAGAGAGTGATGGAAGGGGAAAAATAGTTCAGAAGAGATGTACTGATTGTGCCTGGTTTGTGTAACTATAACCTCTCTGTATATCAACTACACAAAAACAATTTTAAAAAATTCTCCTTTGAAAATGGGTAATTGACAACACAGATGAGGTTAGGCTGTGAAAACTTACTAAAATTTACACTTGTATTCAACAAAGGTTGTTTTTAATGTACAGAAAAATGAGAAAAACTTATTTTTTCCATTCCCTTATATTTAAGTTCAAAACCCAATTACAGAGCATTTTCTGTGATCCCAGTACAGTGTTAGGTTCATATATGGCTCAAGACAGTATTTTTGGCTTTCTAGTTCCTCTATAGTTTTTATTCTATGCTGGCTGGCATCTGGAGAGACATGTCCTGTTTCAGGACCATGGGTTTTGTGCTTGGATCTGAAGGATTCTTTCCAAGGAATTGAAAACTCCTGAATAAACACAGAGGATGAATTTACAAATCTTTTGGACTTCTTGTTATCCTTCTGTTAATATACTTTGTGGAAATAGCAACATCTCTTGTAATAATATTTGCATATTTCACATTCTGCTTGTGAGTTGCTAACTATATGCTCTCGTTGAGCAACATGTCACCATAATCAGCAAAGTTCTGAGAAACTGATCTCTAGATCAGTGTGATAGAATGCTGGAATGTCCTACCCACTTTTTAAAGGTTCGAGACATCGTTTTCATATGTTATTCTATAAACAAAAAAATCTTATTTCTTCATTTGTAACATCAGGGTATATTACTTACACTTAATCTGTGTTTAGCAATATCAAATAGAGCTATTAAGTGTGTTTGAATTCCTGAACTCTTTTCACATTTCTGAACTCCAGTTGAGTGAGCTGAACATGTTACAAGTGTAGCAGTCTGTAAACAGGGGAAATCAACCCATATTAAGCAATTGCAAATCAGAGTTTGGCTTCTGAAATGTTCCAGCTTTGAAATCTAGCCCTAGCTAAATGTCTAGCTTCAACGAAATTGCTCAGCCTCACTGATTCCTACACTCTCCATTTTATAAAAGTGAACTAATATTATAATCTGTAATGTCAACAATTAGAAAAAATATACTAATAGTGGTAGGACTTTCTGCTAAGAGAAAGTGTGATTGCTACTATGAATCACTTTATCTGTTCTTTTTGTGGCCCTGTGGATTGAAACCAGGACATTAAGCAAGTGGTCTACCACTGAGCAATACCCCTCACCATGAATCTCTTCACCTAAAGAAAAGATGATTATCTTCTGATAACAAAATTTTAGGTACTGTCTCATATAAGTCTTTAAGTAGACAAAGGAAATTGGACATTGAGAAATAGCAAGTTTTATGAAAGGTGAATGTGTCATCAAACTGCTTTCAAAATAAGACAGAGTTGAGTGAGGACAATGTCTTTGATCTAATAAAACTCAGAAAAGAAATTTCTCTCAGGCTTCTTTTTGTGACAGGAAAAGCTATCCATTTCCACACTTGTCTACTATGAATTAATGCTTTAAAAAAACTATGGTTTACCTTATGAACAATACAAACTTGTTTTCTTAATCCCCTGGTCCACTCAGAAGCCCCAAGCCAGGTTTTTGATCTACTGTGGCATTTTGGCATACTGTTTTAATTTCCTTTCAGCTTCATTTTCTTTTCTTATCCATGTTTTTCCCTTGGTCGTGAGTTCTATCTGTTGGTTATTTTTATCCTATTACATTGCACAGGTCAATGTGACCCACTGCATATCTTCTTTGGGTAAGTTACATGCTGACTGGGAGGAAGGCAATAGGAACACAACAAATGGAGTCACCCTTTCTGTTAATCACTTTAGAGGGAGAAATGGAAATGGACTTGGGCTCCATTAGACTTACTAGATTTACTTGACCCTAACAACCTACAGGAATATAGGTCTGCATTTATTTAACACATTCAAACGTTTACTTGAACATCTTGGAACTTGTTAAGAGCTGAAGCTAATGTGTTATGCTTTTAATCATTTCTAATTTCTCACTGATGCCTTTCCGAGTAAGAATCAACAGAGAAGAGACATTTTAAAACAGACGGCCCGATGACAGAAGGCTGTAGGCAAATGTTTCCTTTCTTGGTGCCCTTCAAATGTGAATCACACACGTCACTGCGGACAGGAAGGTCTTATCTGACCTTGTTGCCTTCCACACTCCCTTTTGTTCTGTAAGCCATCTTGACCTTTCCGGAAATATCTGAGAAATTTTAGAATCTTTGACCCCAGTTTGTTTGTTTTTTGTATATATTTTTATTGTAAAGATACTGTACAGAGGGGTTACAGTTAACGAGTAAAGTAATGAGTCCATTTCCTATCTAGCATTGTTACCTCCTCCCTTCCCTCCCTACCTCTCCAACTCCTTCCTCACCCACACTTCCTCCCCACCCCCTGCCGAAGTTGTAAAGTTTGTTTTCACCCTAGTGTCTTGTACATCTCATTGTTACAATGGGTCAAACTGTATCCTTATTTAAGCATTTTTAATTTCCCTTTCCCTCCCCAAATTAGAAAAATGTATATACAAGATTTAGGGCACTAGAATCAAATACAGTGAAAACAGGGGTTATACCATGGGGGAAGAACATACAAAAACAAAAAAAAATCACGTAGTACATTATAAATACATTAAAAACAACAGCAATAAAGATAATACCACTGTGTCTTTATCTTGGGGTTCATTTCACTTAGCATCATCTTATATGGTCATATGTACATAGTTTTGACCTCTTCTAGTTGTCCTAGACATAGGCTAGTTATTGCAAATAAGGGAAACCATGGGACTTATGTTTCTTTGGGCCTGATTTACTTCACTTAATATAATTTTTCCAAGTCTTTCCATTTCCTAACAAATGGGGCGATGTCATTCTTTCTGATGGAGGCATAGAATTCACATATATATATATATATATATA
>NW_012273528.1:0-2972 GCF_000151885.1 Dipodomys ordii
CTCAAGTGGTAGAGCGCTCGCCTTGAGCTGAAGAGCTGAGGGACAGCACTCAGGCCCAGAGTTCAAGCCCCACGACCGACCAAAAAAAAAAAAAAGAAAACAGCTCAGGAAGAGTTCAGAGTGAGCTCAAGTAGGATCCAATCTGTTCCACCTTCAACTTTGTATTTGTGGCAAGAGCCACCTAAGTGTATACTGTGAAGCCTTATATCCAGCCTGATGAAAGCTACCCAGCAATTATGTGTGTATTCCATCTTAGCTAGGAAGCCCTGAAGAATTATCCCACCAGCCAACAATATCCTTAAACCTGCTGTTGAAGCCAGCATATATATGTATATAAAACTTCATGTCTCTGTAAGACAGACTGATCAGGGCCTTGAGCCTTGTTCCAGCAGACACTTAGATCACTTGTCCACAATAAAAGGTGGGCTTGAGGATACCAGCTATATCCCTAGACCTGTCACACAGCACAATGTATCCTCTACTCACCACTGTGGAAACACAAGAAACCATAAAAAAATTCAACTATAAAGAAAATGAACAATTAACTTCTGAAGGATTAACGAGTCACTGAAATAAAACTCTGTAGTGTCACAATGAAAATACAACCTACCAGAACTTTTGGTGCAGAGCAAAGAGGAAAGTTTATAGCTGAATGTCTACATTATGAACTCAGATCTCAAGTGAATAATCTATGTACCATAAGCTATTAGGGAAACAAGACAAATCAAAAAGCAATACAAGGAAGGATATAGTAAAAAGCTAGTCACAGTGATAGATGTCTAAATCAGTTAATCAGGAGGTAGATAGGAAGGATCGAGCTAATGGCAGGGCCTGGGCATGTTCCTGTCGCCCCAGTTATGCGGAGCTCATAAATAAGATGTGGTCCATGCCAACCTGGGCAAAAATGAGAGAGACTCCATCCCCAAAATAACTAAGAGGAAGAAATGGGATTAAAGTGATGCAGAGCTTGCCTAACAAGGTCAAGGCCCCAAGTTCAGCCCACAATAACACACACACACACACACAAAGAATCAAAGAAAAAACCTGATTCTTTGAAAAGATAAACAAAATTGACAAACTCTTATCTAAACCAAAGAAAGGAGAACACTGAATAAAATGAAGATTTTATGAAAGGGGATCTCAACAAATAATGAAAATTCAGAAGAGTATTAGAGAAGACTTCAAAATATGTATTCTTGTGGACACCAGTGGTTCACATCTAGCTATTCAGAAGGGTGAGATCTGAGGATCATAGTTTGAAGCCAGCCAAGGTAGGGAAGTCTTTGAGAATCTTATCTCCAATCAACCAGCCCTAGACTTGAACACAACAACTCAGGAACAATGCTCAGCCCTGAGTTCAAGCCCTTGTTGGCATGTGTGCACACACTCACACTCACAATCTCTCTCTCTCAATCTCTGTCTCTCTCTCTCTCACACACACACACACACACATACCTTCTAATGGACTGGAAAAATCTAGATGTATGACTTACTAAAATTGAGCCAACATAACAAGTAATGAAACTAAAGTGGTAATAGTCTCCCAGCAAAGAAAAGTTCATAATTGGATTAATTCACTGACAAATTTTACCATACTTTTTAAGAATACTAATGTTCCTCAAACTATTCCATAAAATAGAAAAAAGTGAAAGGAATACTAACCAAACTTATTTTATAAACAGTATATTACCCTGCTATAAAAACTACAGGACACAACATACAAAAAAAGGAAATTATAGATTTAATTACCTTAACGAACACTGACATAAAAATTCTCAGTAATATGTGAATACTAAATACAACAATATATTAAAAAGATCATATACCATACTGAGTTGGTTTCATTTCAGGGGTGCAAAGACAGTTAAATATTTGTAAGTAAATAAATCTGGTACAGTGCATAAATAAAGGGCAAAAATCACACCATCATCTCGATGCAGAAAAAGCTTTGGATAAAAATCCATTATCTCTTCAAGATAAAAGCCCTGGAGAAACCAAGCATGTAATCCCAGTTATTCAAGAGGCAGAGAAAACAGTAGGATAGCAGTTTGAGCCAGCAAAACGTTAGTGAACACCAAAGTGAATTAACAAGCTAGCTACAGTGGTACAAACATATGAACCCAGCTACTCAGGAGGCATAAGTAGAAGGATCAAGGCAAAACACAAGATACTATCTAAAAAAGAACAAAAGCAAAAAAAGGAGTAGGGGTATAATTCAAGTGGTAGAGTGTCTGTTTAGTAAGTACAAGGCTCAAAATTCAAACCCAAGTATTTCTACCCCTCTCCCCAAACAAAGCCGTGAAGAAATTAGGAATAATAAGGAATGCACTTCAATATAAAGGCTCTATATGATAAATATAGAGCCAATATAACCCTAAATGGAAAAAAACTGAAAATATTTCCTCTGAAGTCAGGAACTGAGATAAGGATGTTCATTTCCTTCACTTTTACTTGATATATGATCCAAGCAATTACTAGCCAGAGCAATAAACTAGCAAAAGGGAGGGAGAAGGGGAGAGAGAGAGAGAGAGAAAGAGAGAGAGAAATGGATACAGAGGAAAGGAAGAAATCACATTATTGGGTAATCATCCTAAACATTGAAGATTTTAACAAAAAAAAATTTATTATTATTTTTTTTTTTTGGTCAGTCGTGGGGCTTGAACTCTGGGCTTGGGCGCTGTCCCTGCGCTCTTCAACTCAAGGCAAGTACTCTACTGCTTGAGGCACAGTGCTATTTCCTATTTTCTAGTGGTTTATTGGAGATAAGAGTCTCACGGACTTTCCTGCCTGGGCTGGCTTTGAACCGCGATCCTCAGATCTTGGCCTCCTGAGTAGCTAGGATTACAGGCGTGAGCCACCAGTGCCCAGCTTTTTTTTTTTCCTGCCTGGGCTGGCTTTGAACCGCGATCCTCAGATCTTGGCCTCCTGAGTAGCTAGGATTACAGGCGTGAGCCACCAGTGCCCAGCTTTTT
>NW_012273529.1:0-1571 GCF_000151885.1 Dipodomys ordii
AGAGCTGAGGGACAGCGCCCAGGCCCAGAGTTCAGGCCCCACGACCGGACCCAATAAATAAATAAATAAAACAGGCTGGGATTGCTGCAAAAAGCAAGTAGTGGTGTTTGAGGTATAGTTCCACGAACTACCCCTCAAAAGAAAAATAATGATGATAATGAAGATAACAATAATAATAATAAGTGCTAAATGTTTTATATGGATCATTTAGTTAGCGCTGCAACCTATATTATTACTGTTACTGTGTTGTAGTTGTTGTTAGTTGTAGTAGAGTAGTTGTTGTTCTTGTTGTTAGCAGTAGTAGTAGTAATAGTAGTATATTGCCCAAGGTCCTTGCTCATAGCCACTGTTACATTCCCCTACCACCACCATGTAAAAATGACTCTCACAATGAACCAAGAGATTTTCAGGAGATAGAAACCACTCAATTGGCTTCATGTCAAGGCACTGTGATACTGGCAACAGTAAAAAAAAAAAAAAAAACAGTACACTGAGCTGTTACAAAAGGCACAGAACTCCTCTACAAATACAAATATTACCTCCTTCACATCTTCCCCTGATCCTGGGAGGTATACCTCAAGACCATGCCCATTTTAGAGATAAGGAAATTGAGCAGAGAGGCTAAGTCTGGGCACTGGGCCAGAGGGTGTTAACAGAACTATGAGTTAATTGTAGCTCTTCAATATTTTGTTATCGTAGCTCTCCATGTTTTCATATAATATCACTCATCAGGATGCCACAATTTTTGTGATATTTCTTTTATATTAATAAGATATTTGCTTAGCACCCTCTGTTGCTGAATTCTAGGCTTTCATATTATTTCCTCCTTTTGTCATTATCATCAATATTTCTGCTAAGAATAGTTCGAATGAATGAATTTTTTACTAGATGCCTAGCCAAAAGAATAACTAATTTCCTAAGTGTGCCTGAGCCAAATTCCAAAGCTCCAAGAAGTATTTATGTACCTGAACCCCAAATCAGAGCCCACATAGTTGTATGTAGTTATATAATATCTCTTCTTGTATGTAAGTGCTAGTGTGGCTTATGCTTGTAATTCTAACTACTCAGAAGGCTAAGATTTGAAGACTGGGGTTCAAAGCCAGCCTGGACAGATAAATCCAAGAGACTTTTTTTTTTTTGGTCAGTCGTGAGGCTTGAACTCTGGGCTTGGGAGTCATCCCTACGCTCTTCAACTCAAGGAGAGCACTCTATTGCTTGAGCCACAGTGACACTTCCAGTTTTCTGATAGTTTTTATTGGAGATAAGAGTCTCATAGACTTTCCTGCCTGGGCTGGCTTTGAACCGAAATCCTCAGATCTCAGCCTCCTGAGTAGCTAAGATTACAGGCATGAGCCACCGGCGCTGGCGTCCAAGAGACTCTTATCTCTAGTTAACCAGCAAAAGCTGGAAGTGTAACTTGGCTCAAGTGGTAGAGAGCCAGCCTTGAGAGAAAAACCAAAGCAAAAACAAGAGGCCCCAAGTTCACAGTACTGACATACATGAAAGAGAGGAAGGAAAGAAGGAAGGGAGGAAAGAAGGAAGGAAGGGAGGGAGGGAGGGAGGGTTGGAGG
>NW_012273530.1:0-2525 GCF_000151885.1 Dipodomys ordii
AAAAAAAAAAAAAAAACATAGTAACTCCTCTGTACAACACCTTAATAATAACAATGGGGGGGGAGACTGGGTGGGGGGGCCGGGGGAAGCTGGGAAGGGATGTGAAGGGGAAACAAAGGAGAAGGCTGCAACGCTTGATAAGAAATGTACACATTATCCTGCCCATGTAATTGTAACCCCTCTGTACAGTATGTTCACAAAAAATTAAAATTAAAATTAAAAAAATAATAACAATAAAATTATTTAAAAATGAATAAAAAACAATAAAACCATATATCCATTAAGTAGTCATAGCTACTCCCTTCTCTCCACTCCCACCCCTCCCTAACCACGATGGTTCTGCTTTGCCTACCAATTTCCCTCTCCTAGATAGTTCACGTAAATGGAGGAGCTGGACTCCGACCTTTTGGGTCTGGCTTCTTCCAGTTAGCACAAAGCTGTCAAGGTTCACTCACACCCCAGCAGGTATCAATCTTTAGTTCCTTATTATAGCTGAGCAATATTTCATTACAGGTATACTGTAATTTGTTTAGCTATTCATGTGCTGATGGGCATTTGGGTCGATTCCAGCTTTGGAACTTAGTCACAGTCCCTTAGCTTTTTTACTCAAATCTAATACTCTACCACTTGAGCCAAACCTCCACTTTGGGTTTTTTGGTGGTTACGACATGGAGAGAAGGAGCGCTAGGATTTGTCTGCCTTGGCTGGCTTTGAACCAGGATCCTCAGATCTCAGTCTCCTGCCTAGCTGGGATTACAGGTGTGAGCCCACAGCACCTGGCTAGGTTTCACTTTAACAGAGCACAAATGCCACCTTGGAATCTGGACTGTAGGCAGTGTGGAAAGCTCATTCCCCTCTTGCCTGTTTCATTTTTTTGTTGTTGTTGGTCGTGGGGCTTGAACTCCGGGCCTGGGCGCTGTCCCTCAGCTCTTCAGCTCAAGGCGAGCGCTCTAACATTGAGCTACAGCGCCACTTCCGGTTTTCTGGTGGTTTATTGGAGTAGGAGTCTCACGGTATTTCCTGCCTGGGCTGGCTTTGAACCGCGATCCTCAGATCTCAGCCTCCTGAGTAGCTAGGATTACAGGCGTGAGCCACCAGCGCCCGGCTTCTTGCCTGTTTCTGACTCTAGCATGGTTTCTCTGGCTCCAGATTGTTCATAGTGGCTGAGAAGAGATTTTCAAACGTATCTGCTTAATCACCCCAGAATTCTTCATTAAGTTGTTTACTCTGTGGATTCAAGCAGCAGGTTCTGAACTTGATAGGACTGGAGCCAGATCTGGGGGTCGGTGAGAAGAGCTGCAGATGGAAGATGGTGAGGAGAATTAAAATGATAACTTTTTAAAGATATACTCATTACAAAATAATCAATGGACTCATCCGGCGATGAACAGTTTTACTCAGAGGTGTGAGTAGCGTCCAGGGCTGAGTGCATTAAGCATTTCCAGTCCCTTGGTGGTCTGTTCAGTGCCATCTTCAGTGTTAGAAAGTTTTAATCTCCAATTAGATATATATTAAGCCATTAAAATATCATTGCGTTTTAATGATTTGAATCTATGAAAATATGTAAATTAGTAATGGCTTATTAAACTTTACAGTTTTGGGTTCTTGTAAAAAAATTGATCTGTACATATAAAATGTTCGGGGAGGGGGTGAGGAAAAGCCTTTGTGTATTTTATTACGCCATTCTTCAATGAGGATGACAAGAATGAAAATGTTTCTGCAATTAATAATTTAAAAAAATAAGTATATTAGCTATTATGCGCAGGGGCTATTTCTGTGAACACTGTGTGCAAACAGTTGTTAGGGTCTAAGCACTTTATCTCCATCTCTGGCACTCTATTTGTGCTTTGGAAAGCTCTATTCAATTCAGAACATAAATTTAGAAAAGGTTTCCTCCCTGAAACCCTCTGAAAGCCTGTAGTTATGGTGGTTACTTAAATATTATTTCCATAGCTACCCTGGCTTCCAGCCACAGCTGAAATGCATATCAACAAGCTTGGTGTGAAAATGGGAAGAGAGAAAAGGAGAGAGAGAAAAAAAAAACAGGAGACCAAGGACACTAATTTTCCCCCTCCGAATAGGAGGTATAATGTCTTTATAAAGTAATAATTAAAAGAAAAACAATTACTGCCCCTTATCTGGGCCAAGCAGCTGCACCTCCCCCTTTTTGCATTAGCAGAGTTTCTAAGGTTATGACAAACCATGAAAATGGCATCTTTAGAGGAGTTTTATTCCTTTTCCTATGATTTGATTGAAATAGACAGCTACATTTTGTGTATATATAATTAGGCAGTAAAATAGGCTTTGAAGGCAGGTTTCCATTTAGTATGTGAGTCACACGTACAGCAGCTTTTCATTCAACAGCCAAAGACTGGTCTTTTTAGAGCCTCGCCTGGCTCTACATGTTTTCCGAATGCATGGGGGGGTGGGGTGGGGGAAGGAAAGGGGGAAAAACAGCTTTTTAGCCCATAATTCTTTATGGCTTTTTTTTCCTTCCCTTTCTTCGCTCTCTCTCCCCCCCCCCC
>NW_012273531.1:0-3237 GCF_000151885.1 Dipodomys ordii
CTTTTCCCCCATATTCCTGTCAGCATTTGCTATTGTTTGAATTCTTATGCGGGCCAGTCTCACTAGGGTGAGATGGAATCTCTTTGTTTTGATTTGTATTTCTTTTAAAGCCAGGGATGTTGAGCATTTCCTCAAAGTTTTATTGGCCATTCCATTCTTACTTCTGAGAAATCTCTAGTTCCTTTATTCTTTTATTGATTCATTTTTCTTTTTGTGTTGTTGATCTTGGGGCTTGAACTCTGGGTCTGGGCGCTGTCCTTGAGCTCTTCAGCTCAAGGCAAGCACTCTACCACTTGAGCCACAGAGCCACTTCTGGTTTTCTGCTAGTTAATTGGAGATAAGAGTCTCATGGACTTTCCTGCCTGGGCAGGCTTTGAGCCATGATACTCAGATCTCACCCTCCTGAGTAGCTAGGATTACAGGCGTGAGCCACCAGTGCCTAGAAAATTTATTCACTTTTTATGTGGGGGTTTCTTGAGCTCCTTGTATATTTTGGATATTTTGTTGATGTAATAACTGGTAAAAATTGTCTCCCAGTCTGTTGGCTGTCTTTCTAGTTGTGCAATTTGTCCTTTGCTGTGTGTTAATTTGATATAATTCCATCTGTCAAGTCTCTCTTCTATTTGCTGTGTCCCAGGGACTCTCTTTCAAAAAGTTCCTGCCTATTCCTATAAGTTGTAATGTTTCTCCCACTCTATCTTGTAGTTTCAGAATTTCAGGTTGGATATTGAGGTCTTTAATCTACTTTGAGTTGACACTTGTGCATAGTGACCAACAGATTTAATATCCAGTTTTCTCCATATGGACATCCAGTTTTCCCAACACTATTATTATTTTTTTAAATGTTTTTATAAAGGTGATATACAGAGGGGTTACAGTTACAAAGGTCAGGTGAAGAGTACATTTCTTTTTGGACAATGTCACCCCTACCCTCACTGCTAGCTTTTCCCTCCCATCCTTACCCATTTCAACACTAATTATTGAAGAGACGTTTTACCAACTTATATTTTGACTTCCATATCTAATGTCAGATAACCATAAATATATAGTTTTATCTCTGGGTTTTCTATTCTGTTCCATGGATCTTTAGGCCTGTTTTTGTGCCGGTAGTAAAGTAATTTTGTAGTGAAGTTTGAGGTTTGGAATTGTGATACCTCCAGTATTGCTTTTTTGCCTAAAATTGCTTTGGCTTGTGGTCTTTTGTTGTTCATGTGAATTTTTGGATTGTTTTCTCTATCTCAGTGAAAAATGTCTTTGTGATTGTGAGGGGGATAGCACTGAATTTATAGATCACTTTTGACAGTATGGCTGTTTTCATGATATTACTTCTACCTATCCATGAACATGGGGGGTCTTTCCATTTCTGATGTCTTCTTTCAGATCATTATAGTTTCCACTGGAGGTCTTTGGCTTCCTTGGTTAGACTTATTCCTAAGGGTTTTTATTTTGTTGTTATTTGTTTGTTCTGAGACTATTGAAAATGGGATTGTTTTTCAAGGTAAAGTTGCTTTTCTTTTTAATGAGTTAAAACCTTTACAATTATTTGAGTGTTGTTCTTCATACCACTAATTCCAACATCTAAGAGACTAAGGCATGAGTATTGCAAGTTTGAGACTAGTCTGGACTGCATAGTGATAGCCTTTTTTTTTTTTTTTAAAGAACTTCGTTATTTAATCCATTACTTTTACATTCATCCTCAGAGTCATGGGCAAAACATAGACAAATGTTTTATTAGAACATAAAAATGGTCTCAAGTCTAGTTCCCAAGAGTCCTAATTTCCACCTGAAAGCTTATGAGCACAGTCTTTATTGTCTGTATTTCTGTCAGCATTTTAATCTGAGCTCCCATCAGAATTGTCTGTTAAGCTGAGTTTACAGAGGTTAATATTGTTTTATATTGATTTTGTAGGTTTTTCTTTGTGGTGTTTAATTGAACTCAAGGCTTTCTTTTTACTAGGCTGATGATGTAATGCTTGAATTACGCATCCAGCCTCTTTAATTATTTTTTGAATAGAGTTTTACATTTCTTCCTGAGCAGGTCTGGAATGTGACCCATCTATATATTCTATGGTTGGAATGTCAACTCATGCCACTATGCCTTGCTTTTTATTGGTTGAGATAAAGTCTTGTTAATTTTCATTCAGGTTGGCCTTGCACTGCAATCCTCTGATCTCTGTCTCCCAGCCAAGTAGCTAGAGTTACATGCCACACTGATTTTGTAGTTTTTCCTAATGTGATTCTATTTATATATTACCAACGATCTAGTGTATTTTGTACGTTGTGGGCATCTGTTACTTGCATGAATAAGTTTGTTTCCTAACTTCTACTATTGATGTGACACTGTGTTATAATAAGAAATAGATGTTTGAATTTCTTCCCACTTTATGGCAGAAAGCTCCTAAAACTGGAATTTTCTAAGTGATAGGAAGAGTGAAAGAGAGCTTGCTTCTTTTATTACTTATAATAAGCCCTCTACTGCTGTACCTTAGTTTATGCTAATGAAGTAGCTTAATGATTCTTTGGTTAGGTAGCTTTAGGTTGGGGATTGTTGTGTTACTTGACTCAAAGTCCAGCTGCTTACTGTACAATAGGATAATGGAGACAAGGTATCAGGATAAGGAAGATGGCTTTTTCAAAAAGCTGACTAGACAGAAAATAGAGGATTCTAGGTACTCAGTTCATCTTGCTAAGAAGCTGGTCTCATTTATATGTAGATGGTTTACAAGTATTGGTAGAGTGGTGGGCACTTTTCACAATGGGTAAGTATAGATTGGGGTGGACCATCTCATACTGGGTGGGACAGATGATACACATGACTTGTGTAAATATCAAAAACAAAGATCATAGCTGGGCGGTGGTGGCTCACGTCTATAATCCTACCTACTCAGGAAGCTGAGATCTGAGGATTTGGGTTGAAAGCCAGCCAGGGCAGGAAAATCTTGTGAGACTCTTATCTCCAGTTAACTACCAGAAGATTAGAGGCTTGGAACTTTCAGCTAACTATACCTCTTACCCCCAGGAATAAAGAGAGGCTAGGAATTTAGTTAATCACCAATAGGGAATGATTGAAGTAATAATTTCTACTTAATAGAACCTCCATGAAAACCTTACATTTTAGGATTTGGAGACTATACAGGTTGTTGAACAAATCACTATTCTACCAGGATACTTCTTACGCTTAAGATTTTTCTAAATCTTGTTCTTTATACTCCTTCATCTGGTAGTTCATTTTTACCA
>NW_012273532.1:0-1030 GCF_000151885.1 Dipodomys ordii
AAGAAAAAAGCTGGAAGTGGCGCTGTGGCTCAAGTGGTAGAGTGCTAGCCTTGAGCTGAAGAGCTGAGGGACAGCGTCCAGGCCCAGAGTTCAGGTCCCATGACCAACCCCCAAAAAAAAATAGTTTGCACACTTTAATACAGTAATTCATTGCTTAACTAGGGAAGAGATGAACTATTTAAGAGATTCATTGTTGGGTTACATGTTACAATGTACTTATATAAAATATAAACAGCTATAATCTGCCCGCCACCCCCCCCCAAGCATGGCTGTGTGTGTGTGAATAATGAATATAGTAAACCAGTCAGCTTGTTATTGTCAACTTTTATATCATACACATACGAATGTGCAATATGTATATGTCTTCACACCAGCATAGCCACAAAGGTTGGGGTGATGTATTGTGCAATAATGTTAGGACAGCCATAATTAGTTGATAGCAGTTTTCTACCTATTAGGACAAAGGTTTTAAAAGTGATCTGTTAATCATGTAGCTGGATACCCATCAGTAGCTTATTTTATAATCCTAGCAATTTAGGAGGCTGAGATCTGAGGATTCCTGTTCGATGCCAGCCCAGGCAGGAAATCCTGGAAGATTCCTATCTGTGGGAAATCCTGTAAGATTCCTATCTGTAGCTAACCACCATAAAGAAACTGGATCTGGAGCTGAGGCTCAAGTGGTAGAACACAAGCCTTGAGCACAAGTTAGGGAGAGTACCCAGGCCCTGAGTTTAATCCACAGGACCAGCTCCATAACAAAATTGGCATGTGATATATGTGTGACAAGACTGTGTATGTACATGCCTGTGGCAGGGTTTGAACTCAAGGCCTTGGGTTCTCACTAGGCAGGTAACAAGACATGATTCCAATAATGGTTTTCCAGGCGGTGGTTCACACTTTAATCCCAGCTATATATTCCAGATATTTAATATGCTTTTTTTTTTTTTTTGGTCGGCCATGGGGCTTGAACTCTGGGCTTGGGCGCTGTCCCTCAGCTCTTCAGCTCAAGGTTAGCACTCTACCACTTGAG
>NW_012273533.1:0-1328 GCF_000151885.1 Dipodomys ordii
CTACCACTTGAGCCACAGCACCACTTCCGGCTTTTTTCTTTTTGCTTATGTGGTGCTGAGGAATCGAACCCAGGGCCTTGAGCATGCAAGGCGAGCGCTCTACCACCGAGCCACCTTCCCAGCCCCTGTATAGCTTCCTTTGGAAAAGCAGCCCTTTAAAAATAATTGAGACCTTTGCTCCTGTGACTTCTTATTTAAACTAGATTCTCCATGGCCATGAGCTTCAGCCAGCCTGATTGTGTATGGGGAGCCCGGGAGTGGAATTGCTGCTCTAACCTGGTTCCTTGTTTCCCTTAGCTCCTCTGCTCCAAAATGTACTGCGTGTCAAGAAAGCATCGTTAAAGACAAGGTATCCTTGGCTTGCTAATACCTTACTTTGTCAAACATTTAAGCCTGTTAATGCATTTCCCATAGCTTGCATTCAGTGCTCTGGAACTTGTTTTATCTTGGCTTTGATGATTTGGGTAGACTAAGGAGGTGGGAGGAGTTGATGTCTACGCTGTAACTCCTGCAAGGTGCTCTGGCTTTGGAGCCCGTAGCAGTACTATTAGCACTTAATAAGACCCTGTAGGTGTGGAAGGGATTTGGTTGAGTCAGGTGCTATGGTGCTTACTTTAGGCAGGGTCACAATCGGGCCACTGCTGTTGACATAGATCCCTGTTCTAGGCAGCTTATGCTCAACTCTTTCACAAGCTCTTTGTTCAAACTTACTACTGTAGGGGGTCCTTTGAAATTTTCTCCACATTGCCCCAGTATGTTTTGTTTTGTTTGTTTGGTTTTTTTTGAGTCAGTAGTGGGGCTTGAACTCAGGGCCTGTGCACTGTCCCTGCACTCTTTCACACAAGGCTAGCCCTCTGCCACTTGAGCCACAGCACCACTTCTGGTTTTCTGGTGGTTTATTGGAGATAAGAGTCTCAAGGACTTCCTGCTCAGGCTGGCTTTGAACCATGATCTTCAGATCTCAGCCTCCTGAGTAGCTAGGATGACAGGCGTGAGCCACTGACTCATGGTTCACCTCAAGGTCTTGAAGCTGTTAGACACCAATGAGATCAACCTTCTATCTCCCATGTTTGGCCAGCCAGAGCCGATGCCCACCCATGTGGATGGCCAGTCATCCAGTTCCCCAGGGCTGCGTCCCATTCACCTGCAGCCAGCCCCAGCTGGGCACACTTCTCATCTGAAACAACTCTTCTTCTTTTGTGGGTTTTTTTTTGGTCAGTTGTGCAACCTGAACTCTAGGCCTGGGCGCTGTCCATCAGCTCTTCAGCTCAAGGCTAGTGCTCTACCACTTTGAGCCACAGTGCCACTTCTGGCTTTTTTTTTTTTTT
>NW_012273534.1:0-2202 GCF_000151885.1 Dipodomys ordii
AGACCGTGAGACTCCTATCTCCAATAAACCACCAGAAAACCGGAAGTGGCGTTGTAGCTCAAGTGGTAGAGCGCTCGCCTTGAGCTGAAGAACTGAGGGACAGCGCCCAGGCCCAGAGTTCAAGCCCCCCACAACTGACCAAAAAAAAAAAACAACCAGCCTGGGCAGGAAAGTCATGAGACTCTTATCTCCAATTAATCACCAGAAAACTGAAGTGGTGCTGTGGGTCAAGCGGTAGAGCACTGGCCTTGAGCAAAAGAGCTCAGGAACAGTGCCCAGGCCCTGAGTTAAAGCCCCACAACTGACTAAAAAAACTTCCAGGTCTAGGCATAATAGTATATACCTGTAATCTTAGCTCTTAGGAAGCTGAGGCAGGATAGCAATTTTACCAGCTTGTACTACACAACAAGAATTCTTCAAAGAAAAAAAAAACTGCTGGGAGAAATACAGTTGTTAATCAATGTATATAAAATTTCACTTAGGGAAAATGGGTAACTACTGAAGATCTATATAATGTAGTACCTGTAGTTTCTAATCTAGTATCAGTGAAATTAAGAGGACAGATCTCATGATAGAAAAATCACAGCAATACTGTAGACCCTTGGTATCTATGGGTATATAGTTCGAAGGAAACTGCTATTGAGAAGAAACTGAATGTTTGGGATGCATAGAATTGAGTATTATACTGTGGATGCTTAACTTATTTTTTCCATAATGCTGCCCAAATATCTCTGTTAAAAACATACCAACCTGGAACAAATCTAAAGCTTGTCACTTAAATTTGCAGATTACCTTGCTTTGGGAGAGGCATATGTTCATATTTTCATAAAAATAAGGCAGGAAAACACCAAGCAGATCAAATACAACTAATTATAATGTAGGCCTGAATTGAGAGTTTCTCTCCATCAATAGAACTTAATGTAACCTGTTTGTGAGAATTATAAAGGTTTTGTTTTTGAAATTTCCTTTTTTTTTTTTGGTCTGGTCATGGGGCCTGAACTCTGGGCCTGGACGCTGTCCCTCAGCTCTTCAGCTCAAGGCTAGCACTCTACCACTTGAGCCACAGCGCCACTTCCAGCTTTTTTCTTATGTGGTGCTGAGGAATTGAACCCAGGACCTCAGGCATGCAAGGCAAGCACTCTACCACCTTCCCAGCCCTTATACATCCATTATTATATTGAAAAATGTTTCATGGATTCTTAGTTTCTCCAGAGGGTGTTGGATCTGGTCAAATGTTTTTCTGCCTCTATTGAGATGATCATGTGGTTCTTGTCTTTGCTCCTACTGATGTGTTTAATTACATTAATTGACTTGCATATATTGAACCAGCTTTGCATCCCTGGAATGAATCCCATTTGATTGTAGTATATGATTTTTTAAAATTAGTTTTTGAAGTCAGTTGGCCAGAATTTTATTGAGAAATGTTGCACTGATGTTCATTTAAAAAAAAAGGAGGGGGGTCTATAGTTCTCTTACTTTTATAAGTCCTAGCTGGTTTTGTGAAGAGGGTTATGCTGACCTCATAGAACAAGTTTTGAAGTGACCTTTCAATTTCATTAAAAAGTTTGAGGAATATTGGAGTAAATTCTTCTTTGAAGGCCTTATAGCATTTGGCTGTGAATCTGTCTTGGGCTTTTCTTGGATAGGACGTCTTTCATTTATACTTCTATTTCATTACTTGATATGGGTCTAGATTGTTGGTTTAAATCTTTTTGGTTTAGTTTGGGCATATCCATATTTGTTAGAAATTATGTCATTGCTTCCAAATTCTCAGATTTGTTAGCATAAAGGCTTGCAAAGTATTCTTTTATAATGTTTTGAATCTTGTTCCCATTCTTGTCTCTGATTCTTTTTATTTGGGTGCGTTTTCTTCTTTTTCTGGTCAGAGTTGCTAAAGGATCAGTAAATTTTGTTAATTTTTTCAAAGAACCAATGCTTTGTTTCTTTGATCCTTCCTATGTTTCTTTGGACTCTAATTCATTTAATTCTGTTTTGATTGTAATTCATTTCTATCTATTGGATTGGGGTTTGGCTTGTTGGTGTGTTTCAAGAAGCTTAAGATGATATTGCCCCATTTTTTAGGAAATTGAAAGACTTGGAAAACATACTATTAAGTGAAGTAAGCCAGGCCCAAAGAAACATAGGTCCCATGGTTTCCCTTATTTGCAATAACTAGTATATGTCTGAGACAAGCAGAAAAGG